>NC_134355.1:204638427-204735927 GCF_048569485.1 Anomaloglossus baeobatrachus | reverse complement strand
GAGAGTGTAGGTGTGTGTGTGTGTGTGTGGTGTGTGTTTGGTGGGTGTCGGGGTGTGTGGTGTGTGGTGTGGAGAGTGTGTGTGTGTGTGGGAGTGTGTGTGTGTGTGTGTGTGGTAGAGTGTAGTGTGTGTGTGTGTGTCTGTGTGGAGAGAGTGTAGTGTGTGTGTGGAGAGAGTCTAGTGTGTGTGTGTGTGGAGAGAGTCGTAGTGTGTGTGTGTGTGTCTGTTGAGAGAGTGTAGTGTGTGTGGAACGAGTGTAGTGTGTGTGTGTGTGGAGAGAGTGTAGTGTGTGTGTGTGTGTGTGTGTGGAGAGAGTGTAGTGTGTGTGTGTGTGTGTGGTAAGAGTCTAGTGTGTGTGTGGAGAAGTGTAGTGTGTGTGTGTGGAGAGAGTGTAGTGTGTGTGTGTGAGAGAGTGTAGTGTGTGTGAGAGTGTAAGTGTGTGTGTAGTGTGTGTGAGAGAGTGTGTGTGTGTGGAGAGAGTGGTGTGTGTGGATACAGTCTAGTGTGTGTGTGGATACAGTCTAGTGTATGTGTGGGAGGATACAGTCTAGTGTGTGTGTGTGGGTGGATACAGTCTAGTGTGTGTGTGGATACAGTCTAGTGTGTGTGTGTGGATACAGTCTAGTGTGTGTGTGAGAGAGTGTAGTGTGTGTGTGTGTGTGTGTGGAGAGAGTGTAGTGTGTGTGTGTGTGTGGAGAGAGTGTAGTGTGTGTGTGTGTGTGTGGAGAGAGTGTAGTGTGTGTGTGTGTGGAGAGAGTGTAGTGTGTGTGTGTGGAGAGAGTGTAGTGTGTGTGTGTGGAGAGTGTAGTGTGTGTGTGTGTAGAGAGTCGTAGTGTGTGTGTGGAGAGAGTCGTAGTGTGTGTGTGTGTGTGTGTGTGTGGAGAGAGTGTAGTGTGTGTGTGGAGAGAGTGTAGTGTGTGTGTGAGAGAGTGTAGTGTGTGTGTGTGTGTGTGTGTGTGAGAGAGTGTAGTGTGTGTGTGTGTGTGTGAGAGAGTGTAGTGTGTGTGTGGATACAGTCTAGTGTGTGTGTGGATACAGTCTAGTGTGTGTGTGTGTGTGGATACAGTCTAGTGTGTGTGTGTATACAGTCTAGTGTATGTGTGGAGGATACAGTCTAGTGTGTATGTGTGGGAGGATACAGTCTAGTGTGTGTGTGTGGTGATACAGTCTAGTGTGTGTGTGTGTGTGTGATACAGTCTAGTGTGTGTGTGTGGATACAGTCTAGTGTGTGTGTGTGTGGATACAGTCTAGTGTGTGTGTGGATACAGTTTAGTGTGTGTGTGATACAGTTTAGTGTGTGTGTGTGGATACAGTCTAGTGTGTGTGTGGATACAGTCTAGTGTGTGTGTGTGGATACAGTCTAGTGTGTGTGTGTGTGTGTGGATACAGTCTAGTGTTTGTGTGTGGATACAGTCTAGTGTGTGTGTGTGTGTACAGTCTAGTGGTGTACAGTCTAGTGTGTGTGTGTGTGTGTTACAGTCTAGTGTGTGTACAGTCTAGTGTGTGTACAGTCTAGTGTGTGTACAGTCTAGTGTGTGTACAGTCTAGTGTGTGTACAGTCTAGTGTGTGTACAGTCTAGTGTGTGTACAGTCTAGTGTGTGTACAGTCTAGTGTGTGTACAGTCTAGTGTGTGTACAGTCTAGTGTGTGTACAGTCTAGTGTGTGTACAGTCTAGTGTGTGTACAGTCTAGTGTGTGTACAGTCTAGTGTGTGTACAGTCTAGTGTGTGTACAGTCTAGTGTGTGTGTACAGTCTAGTGTGTGTGTACAGTCTAGTGTGTGGTGTACAGTCTAGTGTGTGTGTACAGTCTAGTGTGTGTGTACAGTCTAGTGTGTGTGTACAGTCTAGTGTGTGTACAGTCTAGTGTGTGTTACAGTCTAGTGTGTGTGTACAGTCTAGTGTGTGTACAGTCTAGTGTGTGTGTGTTACAGTCTAGTGTGTGTGTAGTGTGTACAGTCGTGTGTGTGTGTACAGTCTAGTGTGTGTGTGTGTACAGTCTAGTGTGTGTGTGTGTACAGTCTAGTGTGTGTGTGTACAGTCTAGTGTGTGTGTGTGTACAGTCTAGTGTGTGTGTGTGTACAGTCTAGTGTGTGTGTGTGTGTACAGTCTAGTGTGTGTGTGTACAGTCTAGTGTGTGTGTGTGTGTACAGTCTAGTGTGTGTGTGTACAGTCTAGTGTGTGTGTGTGTACAGTCTAGTGTGTGTGTGTGTGTACAGTCTAGTGTGTGTGTGTACAGTCTAGTGTGTGTGTGTACAGTCTAGTGTGTGTGTGTACAGTCTAGTGTGTGTGTACAGTCTAGTTTGTGTGTGTACAGTCTAGTGTGTGTGTACAGTCTAGTGTGTGTGTACAGTCTAAGTGTGTGTGTGTGTGTGTGTGTACAGTCTAGTGTGTGTGTGTACAGTCTAGTGTGTGTGTGTGTGTGTACAGTCTAGTGTGTGTGTGTACAGTCTAGTGTGTGTGTGTACAGTCTAGTGTGTGGTGTACAGTCTAGTTTGTGTGTGTACAGTCTAGTGTGTGTGTACAGTCTAGTGTGTGTGTACAGTCTAGTGTGTGTGTGTGTGTGTGTGTGTACAGTCTAGTGTGTGTGTGTAACAGTCTAGTGTGTGTGTGTGTGTACAGTCTAGTGTGTGTGTGTACAGTCTAGTGTGTGTGTGTGTACAGTCTAGTGTGTGTACAGTCTAGTGTGTGTACAGTCTAGTGTGTGTACAGTCTAGTGTGTGTACAGTCTAGTGTGTGTGTGTGTGTGTGTACAGTCTAGTGTGTGTGTACAGTCTAGTGTGTTGTGTACAGTCTAGTGTGTGTGTACAGTCTAGTGTGTGTGTACAGTCTAGTGTGTGTGTACAGTCTAGTGTGTGTGTACAGTCTAGTGTGTGTGTACAGTCTAGTGTGTGTGTGTGTACAGTCTAGTGTGTGTGTGTACAGTCTAGTGTGTGTGTGTGTACAGTCTAGTGTGTGTGTACAGTCTAGTGTGTGTGTACAGTCTAGTGTGTGTGTACAGTCTAGTGTGTGTGTGTGTGTGTACAGTCTAGTGTGTGTGTGTGTACAGTCTAGTGTGTGTGTACAGTCTAGTGTGTGTGTGTACAGTCTAGTGTGTGTGTGTGTACAGTCTAGTGTGTGTGTGTGTACAGTCTAGTGTGTGTTGTGTACAGTCTAGTGTGTGTGTGTGTACAGTCTAGTGTGTGTGTACAGTCTAGTGTGTGTGTACAGTCTAGTGTGTGTGTACAGTCTAGTGTGTGTGTACAGTCTAGTGTGTGTGTACAGTCTAGTGTGTGTGTACAGTCTAGTGTGTGTGTACAGTCTAGTGTGTGTGTACAGTCTAGTGTGTGTGTACAGTCTAGTGTGTGTGTACAGTCTAGTGTGTGTGTACAGTCTAGTGTGTGTGTACAGTCTAGTGTGTGTGTGTACAGTCTAGTGTGTGTGTGTACAGTCTAGTGTGTGTGTGTACAGTCTAGTGTGTGTGTGTACAGTCTAGTGTGTGTGTGTACAGTCTAGTGTGTGTGTGTGTGTACAGTCTAGTGTGTGTGTACAGTCTAGTGTGTGTGTACAGTCTAGTGTGTGTGTGTACAGTCTAGTGTGTGTGTGTACAGTCTAGTGTGTGTGGTGTACAGTCTAGTGTGTGTGTGTACAGTCTAGTGTGTGTGTGTGTACAGTCTAGTGTGTGTGTGTGTACAGTCTAGTGTGTGTGTACAGTCTAGTGTGTGTGTACAGTCTAGTGTGTGTGTACAGTCTAGTGTGTGTGTACAGTCTAGTGTGTGTGTACAGTCTAGTGTGTGTGTACAGTCTAGTGTGTGTGTGTACAGTCTAGTGTGTGTGTGTACAGTCTAGTGTGTGTGTACAGTCTAGTGTGTGTGTGTACAGTCTAGTGTGTGTGTGTACAGTCTAGTGTGTGTGTGTACAGTCTAGTGTGTGTGTGTGTGTACAGTCTAGTGTGTGTGTGTACAGTCTAGTGTTGTGTGTGTACAGTCTAGTGTGTGTGTGTGTGTACAGTCTAGTGTGTGTGTGTGTACAGTCTAGTGTGTGTGTGTGTACAGTCTAGTGTGTGTGTGTACAGTCTAGTGTGTGTGTGTACAGTCTAGTGTGTGTGTACAGTCTAGTGTGTGTGTACAGTCTAGTGTGTGTGTACAGTCTAGTGTGTGGTACAGTCTAGTGTGTGTGTACAGTCTAGTGTGTGTGTGTGTACAGTCTAGTGTGTGTGTGTGTGTACAGTCTAGTGTGTGTGTACAGTCTAGTGTGTGTGTGTACAGTCTAGTGTGTGTGTGTACAGTCTAGTGTGTGTGTGTGTACAGTCTAGTGTGTGTGTGTGTACAGTCTAGTGTGTGTGTGTGTACAGTCTAGTGTGTGTGTGTGTACAGTCTAGTGTGTGTGTGTACAGTCTAGTGTGTGTGTGTACAGTCTAGTGTGTGTGTGTACAGTCTAGTGTGTGTGTGTACAGTCTAGTGTGTGTGTGTACAGTCTAGTGTGTGTGTGTACAGTCTAGTGTGTGTGTGTACAGTCTAGTGTGTGTGTGTACAGTCTAGTGTGTGTGTGTACAGTCTAGTGTGTGTGTGTGTACAGTCTAGTGTGTGTGTGTACAGTCTAGTGTGTGTGTGTACAGTCTAGTGTGTGTGTGTACAGTCTAGTGTGTGTGTGTACAGTCTAGTGTGTGTGTGTGTGTGTGTGTACAGTCCTAGTGTGTGTGTGTACAGTCTAGTGTGTGTGTGTGTACAGTCTAGTGTGTGTGTGTGTGTGTGTACAGTCTAGTGTGTGTACAGTCTAGTGTGTGTGTGTACAGTCTAGTGTGTGTGTGTGTACAGTCTAGTGTGTACAGCTAGTGTGTGTGTACAGTCTAGTGTGTGTGTGTACAGTCTAGTGTGTGTGTGTGTGTGTACAGTCTAGTGTGTGTGTGTGTGTGTGTACAGTCTAGTGTGTGTGTGTGTACAGTCTAGTGTGTGTGTGTACAGTCTAGTGTGTGTGTGTACAGTCTAGTGTGTGTGTGTACAGTCTAGTGTGTGTGTGTACAGTCTAGTGTGTGTGTGTACAGTCTAGTGTGTGTGTGTACAGTCTAGTGTGTGTGTGTACAGTCTAGTGTGTGTGTGTACAGTCTAGTGTGTGTGTACAGTCTAGTGTGTGTGTGTGTGTGTACAGTCTAGTGTGTGTGTGTACAGTCTAGTGTGTGTGTGTACAGTCTAGTGTGTGTGTGTACAGTCTAGTGTGTGTGTGTACAGTCTAGTGTGTGTGTGTACAGTCTAGTGTGTGTGTGTGTACAGTCTAGTGTGTGTGTGTACAGTCTAGTGTGTGTGTGTACAGTCTAGTGTGTGTGTGTACAGTCTAGTGTGTGTGTGTACAGTCTAGTGTGTGTGTGTACAGTCTAGTGTGTGTGTGTGTACAGTCTATGTGTGTGTGTACAGTCTAGTGTGTGTGTGTGTACAGTCTAGTGTGTGTGTGTGTGTACAGTCTAGTGTGTGTGTGTGTACAGTCTAGTGTGTGTGTGTGTACAGTCTAGTGTGTGTGTACAGTCTAGTGTGTGTGTACAGTCTAGTGTGTGTGTGTACAGTCTAGTGTGTGTGTACAGTCTAGTGTGTGTGTACAGTCTAGTGTGTGTGTACAGTCTAGTGTGTGTGTACAGTCTAGTGTGTGTGTACAGTCTAGTGTGTGTGTGTGTGTACAGTCTAGTGTGTGTGTGTGTGTACAGTCTAGTGTGTGTGTACAGTCTAGTGTGTGTGTGTACAGTCTAGTGTGTGTGTGTACAGTCTAGTGTGTGTGTGTGTACAGTCTAGTGTGTGTGTGTGTACAGTCTAGTGTGTGTGTGTGTACAGTCTAGTGTGTGTGTGTGTACAGTCTAGTGTGTGTGTGTACAGTCTAGTGTGTGTGTGTACAGTCTAGTGTGTGTGTGTACAGTCTAGTGTGTGTGTGTACAGTCTAGTGTGTGTGTGTACAGTCTAGTGTGTGTGTGTACAGTCTAGTGTGTGTGTGTACAGTCTAGTGTGTGTGTGTACAGTCTAGTGTGTGTGTGTACAGTCTAGTGTGTGTGTGTACAGTCTAGTGTGTGTGTGTACAGTCTAGTGTGTGTGTGTACAGTCTAGTGTGTGTGTGTACAGTCTAGTGTGTGTGTGTACAGTCTAGTGTGTGTGTGTGTACAGTCTAGTGTGTGTGTGTGTGTGTGTGTGTACAGTCTAGTGTGTGTGTGTGTACAGTCTAGTGTGTGTGTGTGTGTGTGTGTACAGTCTAGTGTGTGTACAGTCTAGTGTGTGTGTGTACAGTCTAGTGTGTGTGTGTGTACAGTCTAGTGTGTACAGTCTAGTGTGTGTGTACAGTCTAGTGTGTGTGTACAGTCTAGTGTGTGTGTGTGTGTACAGTCTAGTGTGTGTGTGTGTGTGTGTACAGTCTAGTGTGTGTGTGTGTGTACAGTCTAGTGTGTGTGTGTACAGTCTAGTGTGTGTGTGTACAGTCTAGTGTGTGTGTGTACAGTCTAGTGTGTGTGTGTACAGTCTAGTGTGTGTGTGTACAGTCTAGTGTGTGTGTGTACAGTCTAGTGTGTGTGTGTGTGTGTACAGTCTAGTGTGTGTGTGTGTGTGTACAGTCTAGTGTGTGTGTACAGTCTAGTGTGTGTGTGTGTGTACAGTCTAGTGTGTGTGTGTGTGTGTGTGTGGATACAGTCTAGTGTGTGTGTGTGTGGATACAGTCTAGTTGTGTGTGTGTGTGTGGGCTGGCCATTTCATTGGTTTGCTGGTTGACAGGGGATATTGTCCTGCAGGAAAATTGTTGGCTGATTAAATGATGAACGTAAGTAAAGCCTGCTTTACATGTTACGATTTCACATGCGATATCGTATGCGATCGTACCCGCCCCCATCGTATGTGCGGCACGTTCAATTTGTTGAATGTGCCGCACAAACTATTAACCCCCGTCACACATACTTACCCTTCCATACGATCTCGCTGTGGGCGGCGAACGTCCACTTCCTGGAGTGGGAGGGACGTTCGGTGTCACAGCGGCGTCACGCGGCAGCCGGTCAATAGAAGCGGAGGGGCAGAGATGAGCGGGACCTTAGCATCCCGCCCACCTCCTTCCTTCCGCATTGCTGACCGGGAGCCGCAGGACGCAGGTAAGATCTGTTCATCGTTCCCAGAGTGTCACACACTGCGATGTGTGCTACCCCGGGTACGATGAACAATCTGACGTTCAATTTTTAGGAATTGAACGACGTGCATGCGATGAACGTTTTAACGTTCAATCGGACGTACCTGGCACACACTACAATGTACCTTACGATGCCGGATGTGCGTCACTTACGACGTGACCCCGCCACCACATCGTAAGATATATTGTAGCGTGTAAAGCGGGCTTAAGGAACCACGTGTTGTAAATAAGGTTCTGATACACACTTCCATTCACAGATCCTTACCCTGTTCAGTGCTGAACTAGCAAGAGTAGCTGCTCGGACTTGCAAAAAAACGGGACTTGCGGGTCGCTGCTCAATTTAAAAAAAAAAAAAAAAAAAAAAAAAAAAAAAAATTCTGATCCGGTACCCATTTACAGTACCTTGCGAAAGTATTCGTCTCCCTTAAATTTTTCAACCTTTTCCCACATTTCAGGCTTCAAACATAAAGATAAAAATTTTAATGTTCTGGTGAAGAATCGACAAGTGGGACACAATTGTGAAGTTCAACAAAATTTGATATTCTTTTTTAAAAAAGTTTAAAATAAGCAAAGTTGAAAAGTGGGGCGTGCAATATTATTCGTCCCCTTTACTTTCAGTTCAGCAAACTCACTCCAGAACTTCATTGAGGATCTTTGCGTGATCCAATGTTGTCCTAAATGAGTGATGATGATAAATATAATCCTCCTGTGTGTAATAAAGTCTCCGTATAAATGCACCTGCTCTGTGATAGTCTCAGTGTTCTGTTTAAAGCGCAGATAGCATCATGAAGACCAAGGAACACAACAGGCAGGTCCGTGATACTGTTGTGGAGAAGTTTAAGGCCGGATTTGGTTACAAAAAGATTTCCAAAACTTTAAACATCCCAAGGAGCACTGTGCAAGCGATCATATTGGCCGTCCATCCAAACTTTCATCTCAAACAAGAAGACTGATTAGAAATGCAGCCAAGAGGCCCATGATCACTCTGGATGAACTGCAGAGCTCTACAGCTGAGGTGGGAGAGTCCACTGTCCAGATCTGGCCTTAATGGAAGAGTGGCAAGGAGAAAGCCATTTCTCAAAGATATCCATAAAAAAGTGTTGTTTAAAGTTTGCCACAAGCCACCTGGGAGACGCACCAAACATGTGGAAGAAGGTGCTTTGGTCAGATTAAACCAAAATCGAACTTTTTGGCCACAATGCCAAATGATATGTTTGGCGTAAAAGCAACATGGCTCATCACCCTGGACACACCATCCCTACTGTCAAACATGGTGGTGGCAGCATCATGTTTGGGCCTGATTTTCTTCAGCAGGGACAGGGAAGATGGTTATAATTGATGGGAAGATGGATGGAGCCAAATACAGGACCATTCTTGAAGAAAATCTGTTGGAGTCTGCAAAAGACCTGAGAATGGGACGGAGATTTGTCTTCCAACAAGACAATGATCCAAAACATAAAGCAAAATTTTCAATGGAATGGTTCACAAATAAACATATCCAGGTGTTAGAATGGCCAAGTCACAGTCCAGACCTGAATCCAATCGAGAATCTGTGGAAAGAGCTGAAAACTGCTGTTCACAAACGCTCTCCATCCAACCTTACTAAGCTCGAGCTGTTTACAAAGGAAGAATGGGCAAGAATTTCAGTCTCTCGATGTGCAAAACTGATAGACACATACCCCAAGTGACTTGCAGCTGTAACCGCAGCAAAAGGTGGCGCTACAAAGTATTATCTTAAAGGGGACTAATGATATTGCACGTCTCACTTTTCAGTTTATTATTTTATGAAAGTTTAAAATAAGCAATAAATATTGTTCACCTTCACAATTGTGTCCCACTTGTTATTGATTCTTCACCATAAAATTAATTTTTTTATCTTTGTTTGAAGCCTGAAATGTGGGAAAAGGTTGAAAAATTCAAGGGGGCCGAATACTTTCGCAAGGCTCTGTAAGTCTATGGGACCCAGAATCTGGATATTAAAAGCATTGGTGCTAGGGATAGTGGGTAGGAGCGTGTGTGGTCTACTCACCGAGGCCGTGTAATTGCGGCAAGCTGCTTCCGGGTCACACTTTCCATTTTAATTGGTTGCAGTTAGACGCGCATCCACCCTGAGTGTCAGCTGACTGCAACCAATCACAGGCACCAGGATGGCCTGTGGGCAGGGAAAGCAGTGCAAGTGTCTGCGGGTCAGTATGGTGAGCGTGCATGTATATAGAAACACATGTGGCCTGCCCCTGTCAGAAGAATGTGCAGCTGTGCTGGGTGATGCGATGTTAGACTTGTGCGAGTCTGGCATGACATCACCCGGCATGGCCTGCCGCTCTCCGAACATAAGTGTGCAGGTACATAGAAACACATGCGCCCGACCCGCTCCTGTTAATAGAGTGTGCAGGTGAGCAATGTGAGACTCGCGCAAGTGTGACTCCGACCTAGGAGAAACCGCATGCGGCTTTTTTTTATTATTTAAGTATATAATTTAAAAAAAAAAAACCTGATGTGCGGACCCCCAATTTTCATTCTCAGCCAAGATAAAGCCAGCTGGAGGCTGGTATTCTCAGCCCGCAGCCGCCTGGTATTGCCGCATCCTTTAGGTGTGACAATTCCGGAGCTTTACTGGCTCTTCCCGTTGCCCTGGTGCGGTGGCAATCTGGGTAATAGCAGGGGTTAATAACAGCACACAGCTGCTACTAAACTTTAGTAGTGATGGCACAGGCGTCTGAGATACCTGCAGAACTAACCTGCACATGAAAGTAAATAAGTACAAACGGAGAAAAATCCTTTATTTGGGATAAAATACAAAAACGCGCACCGTTCTTCACCACTTTATTAACCCCAAACACTCTGCAGGTCCAGTGTAATCCACACGAGGTCCCACGGCGATTCAGCTCTGCTACATCTCAGTCTCAACAAGCAGCCATAAAACAAGACCTCTGGCTGTGAGTGCAGAGAATGATGTCTTACTGCAACCAATCACAGACAGGGTGGGCGGGGAAAGTATGGAAAGCGGTGTGTATGCGATGAGCCTAATGCGCAGTATAGAAAGTGAATGTGCAACCCGGAAGCAGGTTGCCGCTATGACACAGAGTCTCCGTAAGTATGAAACGCTCGCTTAATTCTTGTTTTCTTTATTTTCCCTTTAATTTCCCCAGTGCCGAATCGTGCAGCCAGGATCCCAGGCCCAGGTCTGGCACCTGGACATCTTTGAAACCGCGGATCCGGACTTTTACAGTCCGGGTCCGCTCAGCCCTACTTGTGAGCAATTCCAGCTGCAGTGTTGAAGTGATAACCCATGGAGATTCTCTGCATTATCCTGTCCTCTCTTGTATTTGTCTTTTGAGAGCGACCAGACTTCTCAGGGGACTCTAGAGTTTGTGATGTTGTAAAGATGCAATATACTCAAACTCAGACTTGGAATAACCAACTTCTCTTGCTAAGGTTGATAGGGTCACCCCTTTGGCCTTCATCTGGATAACCTGCTGCTGGAGGGTTTCAGTCACTTTGGAGGTGCACACCATTTTTGAAACGTCAGTGCAAACTGTAAAGTTAGGCTGCCAGTTATATAGGGTTTGTCAGATAATTAAGGAAATTACACGAGGTGCCAGCTTAATGCCAATTACTTGCAGGTATCTGAAAGTGTTCTCTAATTTTGATCAGTGTTCCTCTTCATTTATCTCATTTACATTTGTATGTGCTTTACAATCAATTCAGTTCATGAAATAAGCTTAATATACTGCGAGTTTACTTATGTTAGGATATAATCACATAGGACTACACAATGACCGCAACATTTAGGAAATTGTGTGTTGTTCTCGAAGTTTGATCTCCAGTGTATTTGTAAGGCTAAAACTAAAGTAAATCAGACCCATATGAGGACATTCTCACAGACAAGAGGGGTTCTTAATACATTTTTTGTGGTAGAAACTAAATGAAAGTGTGGCGGTCTGAGGCCATCGGCAATCTTTAGATTTCTGGATACTTGAGCCGTCCGTGGAATAGCAGGCACCTTGTGCCCCTGCCATCACCTGCCCAATATAGGCAGTGTGTGTGATTGGCGAGCCCACAGGGGCTGGTACTAATTGTATGAAGCCGAATGATCGTCATATTCCAATACAGCAAACCTCGGCGCCACGTTCCCCATTTCCACTCCACCACTTCTAGGCCCTTGTCAATTAGTCAGTCATCCTATCGGTAAATGTTTTGCTCTTCTGTCTACTAATTGTAGGCAATTGTACCTGGTCCAATGATTGGGAACAAGCATATTTCCATCGTACACAGGGGCCTTCAGCAGTTATGTCAGCCTGAGGGAAGACCCCGGATCAACTCCCACTGTGAGGGAATCTTTCCTTTTAGGAGCAGATCAATGCTTGATAAAAGCTGTAATGTGACCAAAATGTGGCTTCATGGATCGGAACATATTGCCTTTTTGTACATTGAAGTGTTATTTGTGGTGCTGCTTCCTGCTGTGCTTTTCTCGATTTATGTTTGGATACATGGGACCACCACAATCCACTGGGTTGTGTGCACCCAATAACTGTGCAATAGCTCTGGGACTGCGGTTTGTGTTGCTTTTTTTTTGGTGGTTTCAATTATAGAAGGCGTCTACTGGAGAGAACCTCTCTTCCCCCATCTGTTCTAAGGCCGGGGCCACACGGGGATTACTGCGCTCCCCTCGCATGACACTCTGCTCACACTGGCCACACTGGCAGTACAGCAGAGCCGAGTGTCATGCGAGTGTCCCTGCGACTGAGGTCCGATCATGCGATCAGACCTCAGCTGAGGAGGGGCAGGCCGGCTCTGAGGAGGGGTGGGCAGGCGCTGAGGAGGGGCGGGAGGGATTTATCTCCCTCTCTCCATGGCCAGTTATTGCCATTCTCGCCCTGCACTCGTGGTACACCGGTGTACCGTGAGTGTAGTGCAATTTTTCTCTCACCCCATACACTTGAATGGGTGTGAGAGAAAACAGGATCGCATTACACTCGCAGCATGCTGCAATTGTTTTCGTGGTCCGATTAGGGCTGAGAAAATAATCACTCGTGCACTGGCACATTGGGTAATATTGGTCCTAGTGCAATGCGATTATTTTTAATCGCACTCCACTCGCACCGATTTTCATGCCGTGTGGCTTAGGGTTAAGATAAAGTACAGAAATCCTCTTTCTGCTCTTTACACCAATGGCGCCTGTGCCCAGAGTTGAGGTGCGGGCCCACAATCAGTGTTTGCAGCATTTTGGATGTAAAGTATTTTCGCTGCGTCCAAAACCCTGCGGTGTACAGTACAAGCATAGTGGATGGATTTGTAGAAATCCCGTGCCCACTGTGCTTGTTTTTTTCCGCAGCAAGCACTGACCTGAGATGCAGCTTTCCAGACCGCAGCATGTCAAGTGTTTGCTGCGGATTCGCATGCATCCTCCGTAGGGAGAACACAAGTGAGACCGCAGCGCACTGAACCCTGATCGTGGGCACATAACCTTTATAGTGCGCTACTTGGTCAAGAAGTGGGCACTGAAACCTCAAATTTCTGTGGCTTTGTTATATTACATTGGTCATTCATCTGAATGGCCTTTTTTTTTTCCTTTTCAATTCACCTCTTGTGAACAGCTCCTCCACTCTCTGTCGGTGAGACGTTATGTAGACATCACGCAGATTGCCCATCAACTCCCTGCGGCTAGGCAGCAGGGAGCTGGCTGTCAATCAGCATAACTTCAGCAGAGACTCCTAGGAACACAACTGAAAGAGATGACGCTGCTCCAATGACGCAACGTCAGCAGAAGCCACAGGTCTCTGCAGGAGCAATGTATGACAATCCACAGAGATTGGCCCCGGGCAGATCAGGCAGGCAACTGTTAATTCTTAATCCTATATCAATGAATAGTAAAAGTCCTGGATAACCCCTCTAAGTGAAATGTTTCACTAGCACAAATCGCTTGGGCAAAATTAGTGTTCTAATTCTGGCAATTTGCCTTAAAACCTCATGGCACTCTGCCTCCTTGTGGACTGGCATTTTGATTGTTTTGTGGTTGGGAAAAATCATATGAATAAGTGGCGTGTGTGTATCAATTCCTGAGATTGCAATTCTTTCTAAGAATCTGCCCCTTTCCGGTGCCAATGTTTAGCGATGGCTAGTGTTTTGTCCGTTTTCCACCTTCATTCACGCCCTCCGTCTCGGCAGCGGTGCTCAGCCACTGCAGATTTTACCTGCTCTTTATACAATCACTTAAACGTTGCAGATGGAATTAAAAGGTTTGGGCAAACTTCTGAGGTTGTCCTACATCTGTAGGACTAGGCTAAATTTCCCAATTGTGGGCAGTCTGGCAGCTAGAACCACCATTAATTCCATAAGGCGACCCTTCTGACAGGAGTGAGGGTCACACAGCCGCTAAGAGACTACAAAAGATGGCCGAGTCAGGCATTCTGGGCCCCCAGTGATTGAGAAGGTATACCCATCTGATCGATAGTTGCTACATACATTGAAGTGTATGCGGTGCAGACCTCGGCAGCTCAGCTCCGTGCTATGGATTTCAGTAGCTTATATAAACCTTTCAATTTCATGAAAATGTGTATTCTTCATCACTAGAAATACTTGTCACGGCTGGAATATTAGTTTTAAATTCTGTACCATAATATGAAACCAATATTTAAGGGGGTTTCCATGTTCAATAAACCCCTTTTTCCTAGGTGCAGGTTGTTTATGTGGAGCTTTATTCACCCTCCCCAGGTCCAGTTCTGTCGCTGCTTCTGTTCATGTTACTTTTTACATTGCTGACATCACATTGACAGCACAGCAGCTGCTGACCTCACTGGCTGCAGCTCCGTCAATGTCTTATTGTCACTGCAGCGGCAGAAACTCTGTGCTGGACCTGGGAATGGTGAATAAAGTACAGTTAGTTTTTTGCTTGTGAAATGGGTTTTTCTGAATGTGTTGAGGATAGTATTCAGGTTGCACCACCTGTTTGAAGATGTGGGCTTTATAGACTGGAACTTTAGGGGGTTACGTTTGTACTGGAGGCCACACAGCTGGCGTAGGGAGACTTCTAGGCCAGGCACTGCCGCCTTGGTCCCTAGTGCCACCGATTGGAGAAATCAGTATTGTCATTTTAAGGATTTTCACATGACTTAGGACATAAAGCCAAACCAGAATCTTGGCAGACACAGAACCCTCCATTTGCAGGTCTCTGTTCCATGCTTCTTGCGTCTCGACATTGCGAAGTGGGAGACTGATTGGCAAGATGAGAGGCTTTTGACTGTGGGACTATAGTTTCTCATTGAGAAGACTGCCAGACAGATCAGAGACTCTCTTACTAAACGTGAAAAAGAACTGACCCATGGGCCCCTCCAAAATCACTAGTAAAATAGGTTTGTAAACTGTTGAGTTAATGGTTGCTGCTAAGCAATCCTGACGGAGGCAGAGGCTCGGCCAGTGCTTTCACACACGTGGATTAGAAGATTATTTTCATTCTGCAACAGATTGCAGAAATAAAGGTGTGGATAACCTGCTCTCAGGGGGCAACGTGACAATGTCACCGGGCAGGGGTGGATCTGACACATTCCGTTAACAGCATTCCAAAATAAAAAAAGATGGAGTTTACTGGATCAAAGCACGACCCTGACTTGCGCTGGGTTCAGTTGATTGCTATTGCCGGCTGGTCATACTGAATTCTGTCGGACTGCCGATATTGAATCATATTGGATGGCTGATCCTCTACTGCTGCCATCCTGGTCTTCATTGCCAGACGCCAGTGATGAGTTGGGAAGTGACCAGAAACTAATGAGCGGCCATGGAGGTGTCTGCGCACTGAGCTGAGGAGGCAGCCTAGACAGCAGATGATGATACAGGGGTGGCGGGTTGATTAAAGGATAACCTGTCCCCTGATGAGACTGGTTGGGTGCCCCTCACCTGACTCTTTTTGGCGCTGCTGCAGGTGGATTGGGAGAAGAGCTGCCCAGGAGCAGCACCACATAGTCTTACCACTGGTTATGGTCCCCAGCCAGATCCACAGGCCTCGTTCACACGTTCAGTATTTGGTGAGTTTTTACCTCAGTATTTGTAGCCAAAACCAGGAGTGGGACAATCCGAGGAAAAGTATAATAGAACACTTCTGTATTTTTACCCACTTTTGGCTTTGACTTAGTAAGGTAAAAACTCACCAAATACTCCGTGGGCATGTGGCCTTAACGTATGTTTTCTCCACGTCATCTCAGAGGGAAAAAAACCTGTCTGCAATCTGTCAGACTCGTGCTACCTGTAATTGCTTGCTTCCATCTTATTCTCACTGGTTACTCCTTAGTAAATGTTTCCATTCCTTGGAAACCTCTTCACTAATTTCCACCTCACAGATTGGTGTAGGGACATCATTCTGTACTACTAATGCCACTGACTTGTAAGCCTCCATGCCAAGCAGCCTAAAATCAGTAAAAGTAGCGATGCCGCCTGTCTTCTGAGGAAACGGACTGGTTCTTCTAAGGAACACTTGCGAAACAGCTAATCTGGAAAAACTAGTTTGGTAATGGGATGGTACTGTGGACACTGTGACGTCGAGTGCTGCCAATCATGCGTTGACACATTGAACTCTTAAGCATCTCAAGGCTTGGAAAAATGTGCTGAACTGTTTATAGGAATCTTTTCAATAGGATTTTCATAAGTTGCTTCTTCAAAAAGCCACCTAGAAACTGACTTAGGCTATGTGCGCACTAGGCGTTTTTTTCACGCTGCGTTTTTATGTGCGTTTTTGTCTAAAAAACGCACCCGCGGCTAAAAAAACGCGGCAAAAACGCATGCGTTTTTGCCGCGATTTGGTGCGTTTTTTGCTGCGTTTTTGCTCACTGCGTTTTTAATCAGTGCACAATGCCATTAAAGATTGTTGATGAAAAAAAAAAAAAAAAGGTCTGATGTCATTTCCTTCTTCAAAATGTTCATTGTATGCAGGAGAGCAGACAGCTGCAGAACTAGTGTATGCAGGAGAGCAGACAGCAGCTGCAGAACTACAAGTCTCAGCATCCTCCATTCACTAGTGTATGCAGGAGAGCAGACAGCAGCTGCAGAACTACAAGTCTCAGCATCCTCCATTCACTAGTGTATGGAGGAGAGCAGACAGCAGCTGCAGAACTACAAGTCTCAGCATCCTCCATTCACTAGTGTATGCAGGAGAGCAGACAGCAGCTGCAGAACTACAAGTCTCAGCATCCTCCATTCACTAGTGTATGCAGGAGAGCAGACAGCAGCTGCAGAACTACAAGTCTCAGCATCCTCCATTCACTAGTGTATGCAGGAGAGCAGACAGCAGCTGCAGAACTACAAGTCTCAGCATCCTCCATTCACTAGTGTATGCAGGAGAGCAGACAGCAGCTGCAGAACTACAAGTCTCAGCATCCTCCATTCACTAGTGTATGCAGGAGAGCAGACAGCAGCTGCAGAACTACAAGTCTCAGCATCCTCCATTCACTAGTGTATGCAGGAGAGCAGACAGCAGCTGCAGAACTACAAGTCTCAGCATCCTCCATTCACTAGTGTATGCAGGAGAGCAGACAGCAGCTGCAGAACTACAAGTCTCAGCATCCTCCATCCAGGACTGTATGCAGTTTTTTGCCCAAAAAGAAAAAAAAAATGACGTGGGCTTCGCCATATTTTTGTATGCTAGCCGGGTACAGCAGGCAGGTACGGGCTGCCCCCAACCCCCAGCTGCCTATTTGTACCCGGCTGGGAACCAAAAATATAGAGAAGCCCTTTTTTTTAATTATTTCATGAAATAATTAAAAAAAAAAATGACGTGGGCTTCGCCTAATTTTTGAGTCCAGCCGGGTACAACTAGGCAGCTGGGGATTGGAATCCACAGTGCAGGGTGCCCATGCTTTCTGGGCACCCCCACTGCGAATTGCAGTCCGCAGCCACCCCAGAAAATGGCGCTTTCATAGAAGAGCCATCTTCTGGCGCTGTATCCAACTCTTCTAGCTGCCCTGAAGCCGGGTGGCGAGCTAGGTAATAATGGGGTTAGGGCTAGCTGTATATTATCAGCTAGCCCTAAGCCCGAAATTCATGGTGTCACGCCAATATTAGACATGGCCACCATGAATTTCTAGTAATGATAAAAAAAAAACACAACACAGAGAAAAATATTTTTATTAGAAATAAAACACAACACAATTAGTGACTCTATCTTTATTGAAATAAACCCCCCTCCGCAGTAATCCTGGGTCAGGGTCCCGCGCCGTCCAATCCGGATCCAATATCATCTGATCGGTTTGCTGGAAGGCAAAGCGATCAGATGATGTGTCAGGATCAAGTGCCTGAATCACATCACACATCAGCTGATTGTATAAAAGCCGACTATACAATCAGCTGATGCATCAGTGCAAAAAAAAAAAAAAATACATACTCACTTATGTGCTGTGGTGATTACCGGCAGCTCCTGGAGCGATCGATTGGACAGGAGTCTGATCCTATACGATCGCTGCCGGAGCTGCCGGTAATCAGCTGATGAAGTCCCCTGACGGCAGGATCAGCTGATAGCCGGCCGGGCGCGAAAAAGCCGGCGACACCGCGATCAGCTGATGCGTCAGGTGACTGCATCAGGTGATCAGCGCCAGGTCCTGCAAGCAAGGTCCTGCCCCGGGGAGACTGCACACAGCCAGAGCGGCGGGACCGGGAGGAGCTGGGAGCGGGCATGGCACCGGGACCCTGCGGACAGGTGAGTATATGACATTTTTTTTTTTCTACTGTTCACTTTGGTTTTCGCCGCTGCCTCCACCTCCCGCCCAGACATGGCGCCGCGCGGAGCTGACGTGCACAGGACGGGAGGTGGAGGCAGCGGTGACGGTACCGGGAGGATTCCTGCTTCTGTGTTTACCAACAGAAGGAATCCTCTTCCTGTACACGTCACTGTAGTACCCACCCCTTGCGTTTATAGCTGCGTTTTTAGTCATAGAAACGCGGCTATATGCGTTATTCATTGCGTTTTTAACATCTCATTGAATTCAATGAGTGAAAAACGCAGTGGAAAACGCAGAAATAATTGACATGCTGCGTTTTTGTGGTCACCACAAAAACGCAGCTAAAAAAAAAACGCTGTGTGAGGACAGCACTTCTGAAAACCCATTGACATTGCTGGGGAAGCAATGTCACTGCGTTTTCAGCACAAAAACACGGTAAAAAACGCCGCTAAAAACGCGGCAAAAACGCCTAGTGCGCACATAGCCTTACTGTGTGTTCATTCACTTAACAGCACAAGGCATTCTGGAGCCTCGTTTCCCAGTGTTTCCAAATCAAGTACTATCTTCTCAAGTCACTAAAGTCACCCCAAGATTAGGAGAACTGTGCTTCCTTTCAAAGCAATCTGTCAACAGGTTTTTCCTACTTAAAGGATTTTCTCCATTAATAAGTTAATTTTAAAGAGAATTGTAATCAATAGATCTTGGAATAATACAAATTTCCACAATTGGATGTGTTAAAAAAAAAAATAAATAAAAAATTCCTGTGCTGTGATAATCTTATATTTGTGTCCTTGCTATGTACTGTGTAATGGCTGTGTCTGACTGTACAGGGACATGGTCTGATCATACCATAGCTCCTGAGAGTACACAGACATTACAGCAGGGGATCACAGCTAATTCTATTTGTAAGGTAAACCATTTTCCTGCCCGTTTTTAAAAAATGTTTTATCTCAAAGAATCATTTGCGATCCCGTGCTATAATGTCTGTATACTTTTTATTACTTCCCCCTGTACGGTCAGACACAGCAATTACACAGCACATAGCAGGGACATGTATAAGATTATCTCAGCACAGGAACATCTTTTTTTTTAAACACATCAAGTTGTGGAACTTTATTAATATTCCAAGATTTGTTGCCTAAAAACAACTTTAAAATGAACTTTAGTGGGAAAACCCCTTTTTAAAGGTGATGTCCAGGAACAGCACTCCGCTGCCTCTAATCGCCAGGACAAGATGCAATTGACTGACGATTAATGGACAAAGCGACGGCTGCTTTTGCTACTAGGCCGATTATTGGGGTGCTCACACAGAGGGTATTTTGTGTGTGTGTGTGTCTATATATATATATATATATATATATAATCTCTCTATATCTATATCTACACAGTTAGGTCCAGATATACAGTTAGGTCCAGAAATATTTGGACAGTGACACAATTTTCGCGAGTTGGGCTCTGCATGCCACCACATTGGATTTGAAATGAAACCTCTACAACAGAATTCAAGGGCAGATTGTAACGTTTAATTTGAAGGTTTGAACAAAAATATCTGATAGAAATTGTAGGAATTGTACACATTTCTTTACAAACACTCCACATTTTAGGAGGTCAAAAGTAATTGGACAAATAAACCAAACCCAAACAAAATATTTTTATTTTCAATATTTTGTTGCGAATCCTTTGGATGCAATCACTGCCTTAAGTCTGGAACCCATGGACATCACCAAACGCTGGGTTTCCTCCTTCTTAATGCTTTGCCAGGCCTTTACAGCCGCAGCCTTCAGGTCTTGCTTGTTTGTGGGTCTTTCCGTCTTAAGTCTGGATTTGAGCAAGTGAAATGCATGCTCAATTTGGTTAAGATCTGGTGATTGACTTGGCCATTGCAGAATGTTCCACTTTTTTGCATTCATGAACTCCTGGGTAGCTTTGGCTGTATGCTTGGGGTCATTGTCCATCTGTACTATGAAGCGCCGTCCGATCAACTTTGCGGCATTTGGCTGAATCTGGGCTGACAGTATATCCCGGTACACTTCAGAATTCATCCGGCTACTCTTGTCTGCTGTTATGTCATCAATAAACACAAGTAACCCAGTGCCATTGAAAGCCATGCATGCCCATGCCATCATGTTGCCTCCACCATGTTTTACAGAGGATGTGGTGTGCCTTGGATCATGTGCCGTTCCCTTTCTTCTCCAAACTTTTTTCTTCCCATCATTCTGGTACAGGTTGATCTTTGTCTCATCTGTCCATAGAATACTTTTCCAGAACTGAGCTGGCTTCATGAGGTGTTTTTCAGCAAATTTAACTCTGGCCTGTCTATTTTTGGAATTGATGAATGGTTTGCATCTAGATGTGAACCCTTTGTATTTACTTTCATGGAGTCTTCTCTTTACTGTTGACTTAGAGACAGATACACCTACTTCACTGAGAGTGTTCTGGACTTCAGTTGATGTTGTGAACGGGTTCTTCTTCACCAAAGAAAGTATGCGGCGATCATCCACCACTGTTGTCATCCATGGACGCCCAGGCCTTTTTGAGTTCCCAAGCTCACCAGTCAATTCCCTTTTTCTCAGAATGTACCCGACTGTTGATTTTGCTACTCCAAGCATGTCTGCTATCTCTCTGATGGATTTTTTCTTTTTTTTCAGCCTCAGGATGTTCTGCTTCACCTCAATTGAGAGTTCCTTAGACTGCATGTTGTCTGGTCACAGCAACAGCTTCCAAATGCAAAACCACACACCTGTAATCAACCCCAGACCTTTTAACTACTTCATTGATTACAGGTTAACGAGGGAGACGCCTTCAGAGTTAATTGCAGCCCTTAGAGTCCCTTGTCCAATTACTTTTGATCCCTTGAAAAAGAGGAGGCTATGCATTACAGAGCTATGATTCCTAAACCCTTTCTCCGATTTGGATGTGAAAACTCTCATATTGCAGCTGGGAGTGTGCACTTTCAGCCCATATTATATATATAATTGTATTTCTGAACATGTTTTTGTAAACAGCTAAAATAACAAAACTTGTGTCACTGTCCAAATATTTCTGGACCTAACTGTATTTGGACAGTGACACAAGTTTTGTTATTTTAGCTGTTTACAAAAACATGTTCAGAAATACAATTATATATATAATATGGGCTGAAAGTGCACACTCCCAGCTGCAATATGAGAGTTTTCACATCCAAATCGGAGAAAGGGTTTAGGAATCATAGCTCTGTAATGCATAGCCTCCTCTTTTTCAAGGGACCAAAAGTAATTGGACAAGGGACTCTAAGGGCTGCAATTAACTCTGAAGGCGTCTCCCTCGTTAACCTGTAATCAATGAAGTAGTTAAAAGGTCTGGGGTTGATCACAGGTGTGTGGTTTTGCATTTGGAAGCTGTTGCTGTGACCAGATAACATGCGGTCTAAGGAACTCTCAATTGAGGTGAAGCAGAACATCCTGAGGCTGAAAAAAAAGAAAAAATCCATCATAGAGATAGCAGACATGCTTGGAGTAGCAAAATCAACAGTCGGGTACATTCTGAGAAAAAAGGAATTGACTAGTGAGCTTGGGAACTCAAAAAGGCCTGGGCGTCCACGGATGACAACAGTGGTGGATGATCGCCGCATACTTTCTTTGGTGAAGAAGAACCCGTTTACAACATCAACTGAAGTCCAGAACACTCTCAGTGAAGTAGGTGTATCTGTCTCTAAGTCAACAGTAAAGAGAAGACTCCATGAAAGTAAATACAAAGGGTTCACATCTAGATGCAAACCATTCATCAATTCCAAAAATAGACAGGCCAGAGTTAAATTTGCTGAAAAATACCTCATGAAGCCAGCTCAGTTCTAGAAAAGTATTCTATGGACAGATGAGACAAAGATCAACCTGTACCAGAATGATGGGAAGAAAAAAGTTTGGAGAAGAAAGGGAACGGCACATGATCCAAGGCACACCACATCCTCTGTAAAACATGGTGGAGGCAACGTGATGGCATGGGCATGCATGGCTTTCAATGGCACTGGGTCACTTGTGTTTATTGATGACATAACAGCAGACAAGAGTAGCCGGATGAATTCTGAAGTGTACCGGGATATACTTTCAGCCCAGATTCAGCAAAATGCCGCAAAGTTGATCGGACGGCGCTTCATAGTACAGATGGACAATGACCCCAAGCATACAGCCAAAGCTACCCAGGAGTTCATGAGTGCAAAAAAGTGGAACCGTCTGCAATGGCCAAGTGAATCACCAGATCTTAACCCAATTGAGCATGCATTTCACTTGCTCAAATCCAGACTTAAGACGGAAAGACCCACAAACAAGCAAGACCTGAAGGCTGCGGCTGTAAAGGCCTGGCAAAGCATTAAGAAGGAGGAAACCCAGCGTTTGATGTCCATGGGTTCCAGACTTAAGGCAGTGATTGCCTCCAAAGGATTCGCAACAAAATATTGAAAATAAAAATATTTTGTTTGGGTTTGGTTTATTTGTCCAATTACTTTTGACCTCCTAAAATGTAGAGTGTTTGTAAAGAAATGTGTACAATTCCTACAATTTCTATCAGATATTTTTGTTCAAACCTTAAAATTAAACGTTACAATCTGCACTTGAATTCTGTTGTAGAGGTTTCATTTCAAATCCAATGTGGTGGCATGCAGAGCCCAACTCGCGAAAATTGTGTCACTGTCCAAATATTTCTGGACCTAACACACACACACATATATATATATATATATATATCAGTTTGGCAGCTTTCTGCCTATGCAATGTATACAAAAAGCTGTCAATCAAGTGGTGTGGGCGGGATTATACAGAGCTCCGCATTCAGAGAACTCTTAGATCTGCTGCAGATAAAGTGACTTTATCAAATCTACTTTAGCAAGCAGCTCAATAAGTGCTACATGTTTGTAATCAGGGTCTCTGTCTCTACATTTTGCTGCTCTCAAATCTTGTGGCAAAAACTTGGAGGCTGTTTCCCTTACAAAGCTCTTTAAAGGGAACCGGTCAGGTCCCATATGCGTTCTAACCTACAAGTAGGCTGATGTGTGGCCTTAGTAACCCCTTCCTACCCATCCCTGTGTTGTAATATTGTGTAATATGAATTACATGTTCCCTATGTAAATGATCAGAGGCTCTAGCTCCATGGGCGTCTCGTCGCCACTTGGGCGTTTGCATGCTTTCCGTGGTATCACACCCCTGTGGGCATGATACCATAGACTTAGGCTGGTTTCACACTACGTCTTTTTAACATCTGTTAAAAACGTTTTTTTAACGGAAGTACGGATCCTGTGCAAATCCGTTTTCACTGCAATGCATTTTCAATGGACTCGCGTCCACCTGCGTTTGCATGCGTTTGCGTCCGTTAGACGCAGGATCCGTCCTTTTGCGTTATTTTGACATGTTTCAAAAACGCAACATGTAGCGTTTTTTTGCTTTGTCAAAATAACGCATCTCACAGGATCCTTCACATTGCGCCGCGAGCTGCAATGCATTTCAATGAGTGCTGGATCCTGCCTAGCAGAATGCGTTCAGTTGCGTTGTAACAGGATCCTGCTTTTGTACTGAGCATGCCCAGAACCAGTCTCCAGTGATCTGTCTATCTCTCTACTCCCTCCCTCACCCCCTCTCTCTCTATCTCTGTCTTTCCCCCTTCCTCTCCTGTCTCTCTCTCCCCTGCCTGAAAGCTGCGGACACTCGTAACCAAGGTAAATATCGCGTAACCACTTCTCTTAGTTACCCGATGTTTACGTTGGTTACGCGTGCAGGCAGCCCTGCTCCTAGCAGCTGCAGACACTCGTAACCAACATAAATATCGGGTATCCAAGGCCGATGTTTACCTTGGTTACCAGCGTCTGCAGCTGTCAGAAGCCTCCTCCCAGTCTAGTTACCCTCACTCCCGATCACATGACTCCAATGCCCGCCCCTAAATATCCAGTGCAGGATCCTGCAAAATAACATATGCGTTTGCATACGTTATTTGCTGTAAAAGCAGGATCTGTACTTCCGCTAAAAAAACGTTTTCAGCGGATGTTAAAAAGACGTAGTGTGAAACCAGCCTTACATGAGTGATGTCACTTTCAGCTCCTTGAGATCCCGCACTTGCCATTCCCGCAGCCTTGTTATCCAGGTGCTTGCTTCTCATCTTCAGACGCGCTCTGCGCATGGTCGGAACCGCAGGAGTCTTCTGAGCATGCGCAGAGTTTGTCTGAAGACTAGAAGAAACCACGCGGATAACAAGGCTGCGGGAATGGCAAGTGCACATGCCTGGGATCTCAAGGAGCTGACGGTGACGTCACTCATGTAAGTCTATGGTATCATGCCCACTGGCGCGTGATACCATGGAAAGCATGCAAACGCCCACGTGGTGATGAGAGAGCCTGTGATCATTTACATAGGGAACATGTAAGTAATAAAACATTTTTTATGCATTCATATTACACAATATTACAACACAGGGCTGGGTAGGAAGGGGTTACTAGGGCACAATCACCCCGCTTGTAGGTTAGAACACATTTGGGACCTGACAGGTTATCTTTAAAGGTGTGTTCTGGTGTCAGAAGAAGCAGATTCCCTGTGACTGCAATCTGCCATAATGTGACAGTGTGCGAGTGAGTGGTCACTTGACCGTGTGCCATGTAGTTCACATAATTGTGGGTCACTAGAATTCAGAAGAAAATTGAGATTAACTAGCCGAGTGTAGTCTGCATGCCGCAAGTATGCAAATCTCATGCATGCAGGCAAGTGACCGCCCCTTGCACTGGGGAGTTTCGATGACACTGGACCCTGCTTTTAAGGGGGTGCGTCATGTTAATTGACAGCTGGCTCCATGCACTAAGGCAGCAGGTAGCCCACTGTTAATCAGCAGAAACTCCACGCAGAAGAGTGGAAATAAAGAAGCTGCTCTGTCAATGACATGTCAGTGGAAGCCAAGACGTCCATAACCGCTCTGATCCAGCAGAGAACTGCACTTGGGCAGGACAGACAGGTATCTGGCAACTACTAGCCTGTAAATGCTTTTTTTTTTGTTTTTTTGTTTTTGTTGTTGTCAGCCCTATAACAAATACAATAGTCCTGGATAGCTACTTAGAGCACAGCTTCCCTGTGATAAGTGACATGTACTCCTTAAAATATTTATTACTTCTCCTTACTATGGGTTATCATTATATTATTCGGAGTCCAGCACCCCACCGATCATCCATCACCGGCAGCATATGGAGGAGAACACTGATCTTGTCGGTCTTTGAAAAGTAATTTCGGATTCAGACTCCCACTCAAATTCTGTCTTATAAATCTTCCTTGGAGGAGGAAAAGGTTTGGTGACATGCTGAAGTAAGAAGATAAAAGACATTTTAAGAATTTACTTGATGTTACCCACGATACTATGAAGGTTGAGGGAACGATGGAACCAAAAAGATGAAATTAATGGGTGGAAACGTCCTGAGAGAAAACTTGTTGTTCCAAGTGAAATAAAAGATTAACGCTTTCTTTTTTTTTTTTTTTTTTTTTTTTTTTTTTTATATAAATAAATAACATCTTGAAGACACAGATCTGGCATGTTGATGTCCAGGAGTCAATAATTATTAAAGATATCCTAAAGGCTACTTTACACGCTGCGATATCGGTCCCGATATCGCTAGTGTGGGTACCCGCCCCCATCTGTTGTGCGACACGGGCAAATCGCTGCCCGTGCCGCACAACATCGCGCAGACCTGTCACACATACTTACCTGCCCGGCGACGTCGCTGTGACCGGTGAACCGCCTCCTTTCTAAGGGGGCGGTCCGTGCGGCGTCACAGCGACGTCACTGAGCGGCCGCCCAATAGAAGCGGAGGGGCGGAGATGAGTGGCCGGAACATCCCGCCCACCTCCTTCCTTCCGCATAGCGGCTGGGAGGCAGGTAAGGAGAGGTTCCTCGTTTCTGCGGTGTCACACGGAGCGATGTGTGCTGCCGCAGGAGCGACGAACTACATCGTTACTGCTGCAGTAACGATAATCGAGAATGGACCCCCATGTCACCGATGAGCGATTTTGCCCGTTTTTGCAACGATGCAAAATCGCTCATCGGTGTCACACGCAGCAACATCGCTAATGCGGCCGGATGTGCGTCACAAATTCCGTGACCCCAACGACTCCGCATTAGCGATGTCGCAGCGTGTAATGCCCCCTTTACTGTTTGAGGATGCCAGCCTCCTTAGTCCTGTCTGTGGTCAGAATAGCCTGCGAGGCATTGGCTACCTTGCTAAAACTGAATATACTGTCACAAGAAAGGCAACTTGGTTCTCACCTGTAGGGAAAACCTCAGGAGCCAGAATTCTTCAATCCCTCCCCATATTGAAGTTGGCCACTGTTTTAGTAGCTGACGCCTCAGCTGAATCTGTCCATATTGCTGCGTATTCTGCTGTCGTATTGAATGTGGCTAGAAGATCTCGATGGCTCAGGCATTGGTGATCCAGCCTGCAAGTCTAGGCAATGTTACGTTCACATTGAGGCAAAATTAATCTTTGGTCCAGTCCTGGACCAGATCCTGGAAAAAGCTGCAGATCTGAAGAAAAGCTTACCCAGAGGAAGATATCCTATAAAAAAAAAAGAAATTTCCATGCCTTTAGACCTGGGAACCAAGACTATACACGTTATTGGAAAACAGGTTGTTGGAGCTGCCTGGAAGATGGCGAGAGTTAAGGGGGCTTTATACGCTGCGACATCGCTAATGCGGAGTCGTTGGGGTCACGGAATTTGTGACGCACATCCAGCCGCATTAACGATGCCGTTGCGTGTGACACCGATAAGCGATTTTGCATCGTTGCAAAAACGTGCAAAATCGCTCATCGGCGACATGGGGGTCCATTCTTAAAAATCGTTACTGCAGCAGTAGCGAATTTGTTCCTCGTTCCTGCGGCAGCACACATCGCTGCGTGTGACGCCGCAGCAACGAGGAAGCTCTCCTTACCTGCCTCCCGGCTGCTATGCAGAAGGAAGGAGGTGGGCGGGATGTTACGTCCCACTCATCTCCGCTCCTCCGCTGCTATTGGGCGGCGGTTCAGTGACGCTTCAGTGACGTCGCTGTGACGCCGCACGGACCGCCCCCTTAGAAAGGAGGCGGTTCGCCGGTCACAGCGACGTCGCCGGACAGGTAAGCATGTGTGACGGCTCTGGGCGATGTTGTGCGGCACGGGCAGTGATTTGCCCGTGTCGCGCAACAGATGGGGGCGGGTACCCACACTAGCGATATCGGGACCGATATCGCAGTGTGCAAAGTAGACTTTAGAAATGTAATCTTTAGCCCTATTCATTCTTACCATTCACTTAACAGGGAAAGAAAATACGGTTGCAGACTTTACAGCCACAAATGTCTGGATTTTTGGGAGTGGTCATTAAAACCGGGAAGTTGTCTCCTCCTTAGTCAAAATGTGGAGTTCCCCTAGAAATTTGTCACCAGAAACAACAAAACTGCAGACTTGAGGTGGCATTGCTGTGTGTAAAACAAGTGATCAGGCTATTGCAGAGTCATGTCCCCTAAGAGACTACTAAATACTGTACAGTACAAAGTGGGAAAAAATATAAAAAATATATTTTTATTTTAAATAAAAAAAATGTAAAAGTAATGTGTGTGTGTGTGTGTGTGTGTGTGTGTATATATGTATATGTGTATAGATAGATATATATATATGCACATCACATCGCACGCACGCACGCACGCACGCACGCACGCACACACACACACACACACACACACACACACAGATATAGATATGCATATATATACATATATATACATATATACCGTGCCTACAAGTAGTATTCATCCCCCTGCAGATTTGGCAGGTTTACACATTCGGAATTAACTTGGCATTGTGACTTTTGGACTGTAGATCAGCCTGGAATTGTGAAATGCATTGCAGCAAAAAAGAATGTTATTTCTTTTCACAATTTAAAAAAAAAAAAAATAAAGTTTATTCAGAGGGTCATTTATTATTCAACCCCTCAAACCACAAGAATTCTGTTTGGTTCCCCTAAAGTATTAAGAAGTATTTCAGGCACAAAGAACAATGAGCTTCACATGTTTGGATTAATTATCTCTTTTTCCAGCCTTTTCTGACTAATTAAGACCCTCCCCAAACTTGTGAACAGCACTCATACTTGGTCAACATGGGAAAGACAAAGGAGCATTCCAAGGCCATCAGAGACGAGATCGTGGAGGGTCACAAGGCTGGCAAGGGGTACAAAACCCTTTCCAAGGAGTTGGGCCTACCTGTCTCCACTGTTGGGAGCATCATCCGGAAGTGGAAGGCTTATGGAACTACTGTTAGCCTTCCACGGCCTGGACAGCCTTTGAAAGTTTCCACCCGTGCCGAGGCCAGGCTTGTCCGAAGAGTCAAGGCTAACCCAAGCACAACAAGGAAGGAGCTCCGGGAAGATCTCCTGGCAGTGGGGACATTGGTTTCAGTCAATGCCATAAGTAACGTACTCCACCGCAATGGTCTCTGTTCCAGACGAGCCCGTAAGGTACCTTTTTACTTTCAAAGCGTCATGTCAAGGCTCGTCTACAGTTTGCTCATGATCACTTGGAGGACTCTGAGACAGACTGGTTCAATGTTCTCTGGTCTGATGAGACCAAGATCGAGATCTTTGGTGCCAACCACACACGTGACGTTTGGAGACTGGATGGCACTGCATACAACCCCAAGAATACCATCCCTACAGTCAAGCATGGTGGTGGCAGCATCATGCTGTGGAGCTGTTTCTCAGCCAAGGGGCCTGGCCATCTGGTCCACATCCATGGGAAGATGGATAGCACGGCCTACCTGGAGATTTTGGCCAAGAACCTCCGCTCCTCCATCAAGGATCTTAAGATGGGTCGTCATTTCATCTTCCAACAAGACAACGACCCAAAGCACACAGCCAAGAAAACCAAGGCCTGGTTCAAGAGGAAAAAAATCAAGGTGTTGCAGTGGCCTAGTCAGTCTCCTGACCTTAACCCAATTGAAAACTTGTGTAAGGAGCTCAAGATTAAAGTCCACATGAGACACCCAAAGAACCTAGATAACTTGGAGAAGATCTGCATGGAGGAGTGGTCCAAGATAACTCCAGAGACCTGTGCCGGCCTGATCAGGTCTTATAAAAGACGATTATTAGCTGTAATTGCAAACAAGGGTTATTCCACAAAATATTAAACCTAGGGGTTGAATAATAATTGACCCACACTTTTATGTTGAAAATTTATAAAAATGTAACTGAGCAACATAACTTGTTGGTATGTAAGATTTATGCATCTGTTAATAAATCCTGCTCTTGTTTGAAGTTTGCAGGCTCTAACTTATTTGCATCTTATCAAACCTGCTAAATGTGCCGGGGGTTGAGTACTACTTGTAGGCACTGCGTGTATATGTATATGTGTGTGTGTGTGTATGTATATATATATATATATATATATATATATATCTCTATCTCTATATATATATATATATATATATATATATATATATATATATATATATATATATATATATATATATATATATATATATTTCATATTTTTCGCTTTATAAGATGCTCCCTTGTT
Organism: Anomaloglossus baeobatrachus; assembly: GCF_048569485.1. NCBI lineage: Eukaryota > Metazoa > Chordata > Amphibia > Anura > Aromobatidae > Anomaloglossus > Anomaloglossus baeobatrachus. The sequence goes on along the minus strand of NC_134355.1, from coordinate 204,706,566 downwards.
CCCCCAAATTTTGGGGGAAAGTAGGGGGTGCGTCTTATAAACCGAACATAGGGGGGGGATGTATGTATATATGTGTGTGTGTGTGTGTGTGATATATAATAATATATATATATTATATTATATTATATTATATTTTTTTTTAAATTAAAAAGAAAAGTAAAAGTTTAAGTCATCCCACTTTTGCCACATTAAAAGTTAAAGGACTCCTGTAAGGTCCCTATTGCCATCCAAGCCAGCAGCATTCTCATCAGCGGCTCATTTCGGCAGTGTCAGTGCGCCTCTGAAGCTGGGTGCACTGCGCATGATCGGAGAACAGCTGCACGTCCAATAATGCTCAATTTTATGGTTAAAAGAACTCTATAAATTTAAAAAAATTGCAAAATTTCCTCTTATTTTGACACACTTGGAATTTTTTTCCAGCTTTTGTTACATGCTATTATACAATGAATGGGGTCATTCAAAACTCCAAGTATTTCCGCAAAAAACGAGCCCTCATGCGGCTATATCAACTGAAAATATGAACAATTGAAGTAAGGGGAGGTAAAACAAAAGCGCAAAAATAAAATTGCCCGATCCTTAAGGGTTAAAGTAGTCTTTCTGCGGACTTCAGGCCTTCTCCATTCCAGGAGCAGCAATGACCGCACTGTTCTGTTCCCTGCTTTTGTTCTCTGCTGTGTCTGATTTATTTTGGTAATACCGGGGAAGAGGAGCGTCGTTTAACCGCTACGTGTCATTCCTAATAGCACAGCGCTGTCATGGAGGCTAAAGAAAGCTGAATTATCAGAAAGTAGAATTCCTGCTTCCCAGATGGCAATCCTCCTACATCCATAGCTCCAGGACGGCAGCGTTCATGAACGCCTGAGATTCTGAATTGGCCTAGAATGCAAATGTGGTGCGTGTCATAGTCATATGTTACTGCTGCCAATCATGTGCTAACAAACACAAGTGGAACAAGAAAACAATTTGTATAACTTCCTTTCTCGTCACATTGCTGTATCTGAGAACTGTTCACACTGGCCGGATTTCTGCAGCCTGGACGTTCTGACCTCAGAGTTTTACCTCTGATGTGCGGATCTCGCATTGATTTTGGCTTTTGATGGTCGCACAGCAGTGCATAGTTCGGGGTCTCTTTACTGAGCGGTGATTGACTGCGCTTGCTTTCGAATGGTGTCTGCTGTAAATTCCCAGGGAGACCAGTGTCAGTATGTTCAGGTGCAGTCTGATTTCTCTCCTGTGTATAGCGGCCGCTCGCAGCACACATGATCACATAGCAGTGGGTTGCTGACGGTAACAGGAGAGGGAGATGAGGATGCGCAGTGTTAGTATGTGCACATAGTACATCCATCTCGTGTAGTGTCCGCTCATTATATACAGGATCAGACGGCGACAAGCGGCTGCTACACTCGAGTGGCAAAGTAGAACATGTGTGTGCACACTCATATTGACTGCTTTGTGGTTCTGTTTAGTGTTCATCCACTACACACAGTAGAGGGGTGGGAATACATCTGCACACACGGACATTGTGTTGGCTCCTCTTAGTAGCACAAACAACTTGCAGTATGGTATTCTGTTGAAGTGGCCATACTACTGGTTTCATGATTGATCCATCCCATAAAGCAAGTGAAATTGGACATTGCATACTAAGCTTAACTTTGGGCTATAAGCCAATGTCCTGTACTGGTGTTCCATTGACCTTGCGTCACCGCTTTCAAAGGATATCATGGTGCACAGCAAGATGCATTGGAGACTGGAATGGAGATCTATCCTCCTCAGCCCGGAGTCCCGCTTTTACCTTTGATTCAATGATAGGTGGAAATTTGGTCTGGAGACTATGTTGTCAAAGCACTGAAAAAGCCTTCACGAGGGATCATCACACCAGACCTACTCTCAGTATTATGGTGCTGGATGACATGATGTGTAGTAACCGGACCCTTCTAGGCTTCAAGGTACACGAACAGCTCATTATTACATTGATTTGGTCATGGAATCATCTACTCTTCAAAGTGTCCCAACAGCCATAGATGGAGCCAGGCCACGGATGCTTGTGCTGCTGGGAGCACTCTGTGTGGCCTATATGTGCGACCATGGCCTGCAGCGACTCCGGACTTGTCTCCCATCAGCACGTCTGGAATGTCACCTGACGGCCATTTCACAGGGAGCTGCCAGCAGTGGATCTTAAGGGTTTGCATGTATTCAGTGTGGCAGAACATTCCTCAGATAACCATTAATAACCTCAGTGATGGCAGCCAAGGGGTGAAAGTGCAGGGATTTCTGCGCGTAGAGCTTAAACTCAAGATGAGATGTTTCAAAACATATTTTCCTTTTTTCCCGTATTTGCATATTATAAACATGTCTCTTGGTCCTGGAATCTTCATAATTTCACAACTTTTCCTTCTCTGTGTTGCGATTTCAATGGTGAGTATGTATAAAATGTAGACACTGGCCTAGGTGATACGTATGGACTCAACCAATGGGTGGTTTATCAAATTTACTAATTGGGTCACATTTTTAGACGCTAATATAAACTTTGGATTGTTTAGAAAAAAAAATCACTTTCGATGCAAAATTGCATGAATATGCCTGCAGGTATAATGTGCTAAGTGAACTTGTGACTGACAGGTGTGGAATTTCAGAAAATATTTAGGTAATGGAGGTTTAATATCAAGTTTCTATTTGGTAATCGGACTTTTATTTATACACGTCGAAGTGCAAAATGCTGAGTATCCATTGGCAGTAAGCAGGAAAAATCCCCAAATGGTATTGAATCCTTTCCATCTTGAAGCTTGATGGATCGGTGCCCTCCCCTGGTGGTCACTCACCGCTTTGCACTGCTGATTTAGTGGGGTAAACATGCTTCAGGCAGGTAATGTGTTATTAAGACTTTTTTTATCCTGAATCTTGTCATCTAAATGCTTGTGCTAAAGCAGAATTTCCCGGATTCCTAGTGGTGTGTGCAAGATACACAACTTGGGCCTAGGATTTCTTGGCTCTAACGCAGAGATATTTAGGAATCAAATACATTTTTTACTCCTCAAATGTAAGATTAGCGTTTGTAAAATTGTTTCCGTTATAGGGGCTGTGAGGAATTTAAGAAAAGAGGGTGCCTCAGACTGGTGATTTTTCTAGATATCCTCTGGCAACAATAGAGGCCACAAGGATCCTCATACAATCCCAAGGGACCCCACTTTCTAGCACAAGTCGGGTCTGAACGTCTGGGTTATGTCATCTGTGCATTCAGAATGGGATCCCACAAACCTCTGCTGCCCTCCTGCTTATGAAAGAGCAAGATTTCGGTATGGGCACTAACCCAGCACTACTCTAATGATGTTACCGTTCGGTAACTCCTCGGTGAAGTGTGCAGCTAGTGTACTGATGACATGAATGACCTCGCTTCACAACAGCGAATGAGGACATCCCCCAACACAGAGGTTCATACCCAATTTCTAGCCCTTTATAAGGGCACCAGGGGACAATTCTTTATTGTTAATCTGCTGCTGCCGCCAAGTTGTTTCTTAACCAAAAAGATCTGCCCTAGGATGGTGATAGGTACTGTCTAAGGTTTCAGTGTATAAACCGCATATGACCCACACGTGGGTTGTCCATGTGCGATCCGTAATACGTGCTCTTTTATCCGTGATTGAACATGGACGTATAGTCACCTGTCCCTGCTCCTGCTGTCCGTGGTGCTGAACTCTTCGGCTCTGCTGCGTTTCCGCTTCCGCTGCAGTTACTTCCGGGTCGGCTGTGGCTGCATACATGAATATGCATGAGAATAAATAGCCTGCTCTGAAGCAGAGACAACAGAAGCCAGAGACAAGCAGCGCTGGAGAAGGCGAGTATAAAAAGCTGTTTTTCAATGTCCGTGTTTTTCTGTTCCGTATTTCACAGATCACATCATATTGTAGTCAGTGATGACAGAAAAAAAACGAGCATGTCTCTGTGTGGCAATCATGGACACGCATGTAAGCCACACGGAGACACAGTCAGTGAAAAATAACTGATGTGTGCGCAAACCCCATTGATCATAATGGGTCTGCGTATGTCTGTGATTCTGGTACTTATAAAAACTAGCACATGCATATCAGAATCACTGAGGTTTGAAACAGGCCTAAGGCCCCCTTCACACGCACATGTCTCCGGTACGTGCTAGGTCCGTTTCCGCATGTACCGGAGACACGGGCACATGTATACCCATTAAAATCAGTGGGTATATGTGCACGCACGTGTTCAGCCATTGGCCCGTGCCTCCGTGTGGAGCAGACGTGTGCCCGTGTGCTTCATACGGAGGCATGTCCGTTTTTCTCTGGCAGCACGGGTGTCACGCGGCCCGCACCCGTACCACACGGATGTAGTGTGGATGCGCTCCCACGTGACACGCGCCGGAGAATCACATGAGTAATTGTAAAAATAAAAAAAACACATACTCACCTCCACCAGCCCTACAGTCTCTGCCGCGGCTGTCACCTGCATCCGACCCCCAGTGAATTTGAACAACACATCTTCTTCACTGGGGGCCGGAAGCAGCATCAGCGGGGCGTGGCCTGTGCCGGACACTGTCATTCAGCACCACAGACAGCTCCGGAAGAAACAGGTAAGGCGGGACTTTCCGTTCTCCGTATGTTATTACCTATAACACACGCATGTGCCACAAACACGGCACACTGGGAGCAAACCACCCCTTTAATACATCCGTGAAAAAACAGTTTTTTTTTTGTTTTTTTTTCACGTGCGTGTGAGGGGGACCTAAGGCAGGGGTCTCAAACTCTGCTGGGTGTTTGGGGCCGCACGTAGAAAAAAATAATTTGAGGGGGGGGCATTGATTGCAGGACAAAGTGACATTTTTATTGGTACCGTATTTTTTTTTTTTTCCTATACACCTTTGGATCACTGTTTTTGAACATTTTTTTTTTTTGCTCGTTTATTATAAGGCTATGTGCGCACGTAGCGTTCTGTCCCTGCAGAAATTTCTGCAGCGATTTGAACAGCACACGTGCACTTTAAATCGCTGTAGAAAGAAAAAAAAAAGCCGATTCCATGCGCTCTGACTGCAGCTTCTCCCATAGACAGAGCGGGGACCGCATGCAGAGCGCACGGAATAAGTGACATGTCACTTCTTAGAACGCGTACTTTGGGCAGCAGCCGAAGCGCTGCGTTCTAATATGCCACGTGCGCACGTCTCCTGCATAATCGTCATAGATTGTGCTGGGGACGCAGGACGCATGCAGTTACGCTGTGGTGCAGATCGCAGCGTAACTGCATGCAAATACGCAACATGCGCACATAGCCTAACAGACATGCACTTTTTTTTGTTTAAATATATGAAAAAAAATAAACATTTTTGATGGTAACTTTTTTTTCATGTTTTAGTTATTTTTTTTGTTTACCTTTTATCTTTCTTGTAAGTAATATAGTTTTACAATTAGTACCACACAGTAATTTTGGCCAACATCTTGTGTCCCATTCTGTAGTATTATGGCCATCCTTGTGCCCATCCTGTAGTAATGTGCCCCATCCATGTTCCCATAATGTAGTAATTGGTGGTGGTGGATTTTTTGCGGAAGTGGGTCTGGATGTGTGTCAAATCTCCAGCAGCGCAGTAACTGTTCCACATTTAGGCCCTATGCGCACTTGCCGGTTTTTGCCGCGGATTTCCTGCGGTTTTACTGCATGTTTCGCTGCAGAAAATGTTCATAACATCTCTGCAGTGAATCACCAGCAAAACCTATGGGAAAAAAAAATGCTGTGCGCACTATGCGGATTTTGACAGCTGCATGTTTTGCTGCGGGATTCCCGCAGCAAAAACAATTGCATGTCACTTCTTTTCAGCACATCGCTGCGGCATTTCACTCCATTGACTGCAATGTAATCGTGAAATCCCGCAGGGAATAACGCAGGCAGCAAATTCTGTGCGGTTCATTGCGTTTTCCTGCGTTATTCCCTGCGGTATTTCGCAGTTTACCTGCGGTAATGTTCAGCACTGCCTGCGGTTTGCAGGGAAGTGATGTCATTATGCCAGGAAGAGGAAGGGGGGCAGAGTAAACACACAGAGATCACACTCATCAGACATAGAATACACACAGATCACACTCACACACAGACACACACAGAATACACACAGATCACACTACCACACAGACACAGACATAGAATACACACAGATCACACTCATCACAGACATAGAATACACACAGATCACACTCATCACAGACATGGAATACACACAGATCACACTCATCACAGACACAGACATATAGAATACACACAGATCACACTCATCACAGACATATAGAATACACACAGATCACACTCATCACAGACATATAGAATACACACAGATCACACTCATCACAGACATAGAATACACACAGATCACACTCATCACAGACATATAGAATACACACAGATCACACTCATCACAGACATAGAATACACACAGATCACACTCATCACAGACATAGAATACACACAGATCACACTCATCACAGACACAGACATATAGAATACACACAGATCACACTCATCACAGACATGGAATACACACAGATCACACTCATCACAGACACAGACATATAGAATACACACAGATCGCGCTCACACACAGACATATAGAATACACACAGATCACACACAGACATATAGAATACACACAGATCACACTCACACACAGACATATAGAATACACACAGATCACGCTCACACACAGACATATAGAATACACACAGATCACACTCATCACAGACATGGAATACACACAGATCACACTCATCACAGACACAGACATATAGAATACACACAGATCACACATCACAGACATATAGAATACACACAGATCACACTCATCACAGACATAGAATACACACAGATCGCGCTCACACACAGACATATAGAATACACACAGATCACACACAGACATATAGAATACACACAGATCACACTCACACACAGACATATAGAATACACACAGATCACGCTCACACACAGACATATAGAATACACACAGATCACACTCATCACAGACATATAGAATACACACAGATCACACTCATCACAGACATGGAATACACACAGATCACACTCATCACAGACACAGACATATAGAATACACACAGATCACACTCATCACAGACATATAGAATACACACAGATCACACTCATCACAGACATAGAATACACACAGATCGCGCTCACACACAGACATATAGAATACACACAGATCACACACAGACATATAGAATACACACAGATCACACTCACACACAGACATATAGAATACACACAGATCACGCTCACACACAGACATATAGAATACACACAGATCACACACAGACATATAGAATACACACAGATCACACTCACACACAGACATATAGAATACACACAGATCACGCTCACACACAGACACAGACATATAGAATACACATAGATCACACTCACACACAGACATATAGAATACACACAGATCACACACAGACACAGACATTTAGAATACACATAGATCACACTCACACACAGACACAGACATATGGAATACACATAGAAATCAAACGGAAATATAGAAAAAAAAAAAACGTGGGCTCCGCTGTATTTTTACCGTCCAGCCGAGGTAAGCACACAGCGGCGGCCCGGTATTCTCAGGCTGGGGAGGGCGAGGGACAGGGTTAATGCCCCCCCCTCCCACAGCCGAGAATATCAACCCGCAGCTGCCCCGGGACTTATTTATTATGCGGCAGTACCGGCGTGTCCCCAGCTATTCCTGTTGCCATGATGCGGTGGCAAATCAGGGTAATATATGGAGTTAATGGCGGCGGATTGCCACCACTAAGTCCAGGCTTGATCATGGCAGCGTCTATGTGACAGCTGACATGATCAACCCGTAAGTAAAGTGAAAAAACACACACACCGAAAAATCCTTTATTTTAAATAAAACAAAAATAAGCCTCCTCGTTCACCCTTTTATTAACCTCTCCCAAACACACAGCTCCGACGTAATCCAGGAGGTCCTCTGATGCTTGTATCTAGCCGCGACTGACACTGACACAGCGCTGAATGCAGGTTCGCAACGAGACAGCAGAGGTAATCACAGGGCATTTCCCACGGCCGGTAATGTGAACACACTACCGCTTGGGAGAAATGCAGCTATCTATCCCTCTATCTATCCCTCTATCTATCCCTCTATCTATCCCTCTATCTATCCCTCTATCTATCCCTCTATCTATCCCTCTATCTATCCCTCTATCTATCCCTCTATCTATCCCTCTATCTATCCCTCTATCTATCCCTCTATCTATCCCTCTATCTATCCCTCTATCTATCCCTCTATCTATCCCTCTATCTATCCCTCTATCTATCCCTCTATCTATCCCTCTATCTATCCCTCTATCTATCCCTCTATCTATCCCTCTATCTATCCCTCTATCTATCCCTCTATCTATCCCTCTATCTATCCCTCTATCTATCCCTCTATCTATCCCTCTATCTATCCCTCTATCTATCCCTCTATCTATCCCTCTATCTATCCCTCTATCTATCCCTCTATCTATCCCTCTATCTATCCCTCTATCTATCCCTCTATCTATCCCTCTATCTATCCCTCTATCTATCCCTCTATCTATCCCTCTATCTATCCCTCTATCTATCCCTCTATCTATCCCTCTATCTATCCCTCTATCTATCCCTCTATCTATCCCTCTATCTATCCCTCTATCTATCCCTCTATCTATCCCTCTATCTATCCCTCTATCTATCCCTCTATCTATCCCTCTATCTATCCCTCTATCTATCCCTCTATCTATCCCTCTATCTATCCCTCTATCTATCCCTCTATCTATCCCTCTATCTATCCCTCTATCTATCCCTCTATCTATCCCTCTATCTATCCCTCTATCTATCCCTCTATCTATCCCTCTATCTATCCCTCTATCTATCCCTCTATCTATCCCTCTATCTATCCCTCTATCTATCCCTCTATCTATCCCTCTATCTATCCCTCTATCTATCCCTCTATCTATCCCTCTATCTATCCCTCTATCTATCCCTCTATCTATCCCTCTATCTATCCCTCTATCTATCCCTCTATCTATCCCTCTATCTATCCCTCTATCTATCCCTCTATCTATCCCTCTATCTATCCCTCTATCTATCCCTCTATCTATCCCTCTATCTATCCCTCTATCTATCCCTCTATCTATCCCTCTATCTATCCCTCTATCTATCCCTCTATCTATCCCTCTATCTATCCCTCTATCTATCCCTCTATCTATCCCTCTATCTATCCCTCTATCTATCCCTCTATCTATCCCTCTATCTATCCCTCTATCTATCCCTCTATCTATCCCTCTATCTATCCCTCTATCTATCCCTCTATCTATCCCTCTATCTATCCCTCTATCTATCCCTCTATCTATCCCTCTATCTATCCCTCTATCTATCCCTCTATCTATCCCTCTATCTATCCCTCTATCTATCCCTCTATCTATCCCTCTATCTATCCCTCTATCTATCCCTCTATCTATCCCTCTATCTATCCCTCTATCTATCCCTCTATCTATCCCTCTATCTATCCCTCTATCTATCCCTCTATCTATCCCTCTATCTATCCCTCTATCTATCCCTCTATCTATCCCTCTATCTATCCCTCTATCTATCCCTCTATCTATCCCTCTATCTATCCCTCTATCTATCCCTCTATCTATCCCTCTATCTATCCCTCTATCTATCCCTCTATCTATCCCTCTATCTATTCCTCTATCTATCCCTCTATCTATCCCTCTATTCAATGTGCTTTATTGCATTGAATGCAATAAAAACTAACGTACCAACCCACACGCGTCAATACCGCGGTAAAACCGCAGCAAACCGCATGCGGTTTTCGAGTGTGGTTTGCCGTGTTGTTTTTACCGTGGGTGCGGTAATCTTTCAGACCCTGCGGAATTTTCTAAAGAAAATTCCATTTTCCAGTGCGCACAGGGCCTTACAGTGCTCTCGAGTGATCTTTTGGATTCTACGAGCACACACAGATATATAGGGAGGGATGGATAGGGATGGATAGGGATGGATAGGGATGGAGAGGGATGGAGAGGGATGGATAGGGAGGGAGGGAGGGATGGATAGGGAGGGAGGGAGGGATGGATAGGGAGGGAGGGAGGGATGGATAGGGAGGGAGGGAGGGATGGATAGGGAGGGAGGGATGGATAGGGAGGGATGGAGGGATGGATAGGGAGGGAGGGAGGGAGAGGGAGGGAGGGAGGGATGGATAGGGAGGGAGGGATGGATAGGGAGGGAGGGAGGGATGGATAGGGAGGGAGGGAGGGAGGGATGGATAGGGAGGGAGGGAGGGATGGATAGGGAGGGAGGGATAGGGAGGGATGTGTATATGTGTGTATATATATATATATATATATATATATATATATATATATATATATATATATATATATATATATATATATATATATATATATATATATATATATATATATATATATATATATATATATATATATATATATATATGACGGACGCCATTCTACACACACACACTAGCAGTGTCACTCTTTTTCAGGAAACCATCGTGTTCTCTGCGGGAGAAGGCAGCGACCGTGCCCACGATCAGGATTCTGGGGGCAGCAGATTTTTACTGTGTTCTGCTGAGAATTCTCGCACCTCTGCAATAAGTCTATATGCGCACGCTGCAGTTTTAACTGCAACCAAGACTGCACCTTGTCACAGAGAGCCTGGAAATGTAAAAAAAAAAGCTTGTAATCATGCTGCACTTTTTATGCGATTTTATTAATGTGTTTTTTTTAAAGGAGAAACAAAATTATGATAGGATAATTGATAGCTAGAATAGAAAAAAAGAGAACATATAGACTAGATGATAAGAAACAGAATAGATAGAAAGATATAACAGAATAGTTCGATAGAGGGATAGCTAGGTTAGCCAGCTGTTTTGTTTTTTTTTTTTTTGTTTTTTTTTTGGGGGTGGGGGGGGGGTAAAAAATGACATGGGGTCCCCCCCATTTTTCAAATCCAGCAAAGGAACATCGGCAGCTGCAGGCTACAACCCTCAGCTGTCTGCTGTACCTTGGCTGGTTATGAAAATTAGAGGGGATGGCATTTGGTGCGGTGGCATTTGGGGTAATTGAGTTAATAACAACCCACAGCTGCTATTAAGCCCTAGATTACTGATGGCAGGTGTCTGAAACACCCCCCATCATTAATATTTAAGTGAAAGTAAATAAATACAAACACCCCAAAAATCCTTTATTTTAAATAAGACAAAGCACCCTTTTTCACCACTTTAATAACCCCATAAACACCCCTGCAGGTCCGACGTAATCCACACGACGTCACACACTCACAGCGAGCGCCATAGAACATGACTGCCCGCTATTAGCTCCACACAGCAACTGAAGTGAGCTGCAGGGCCAGCGGTGACATCAATCAGGTTACCCGTGGCCACAACTGGAGTCCTCCACCTGTGACAGGCAAATCAGGCCGCAACTGAAGTGAGCCGCAGGTGGAGTCACCTGAGTGACGTCACCACTGATTGAACCTCACAGCAGGCAGTCATGTTCTATGGCGCTTGCTGTGATTGTCAGATGTAGCAGTGCTGGAAGCATCGTGGGATCTTGTGTGGATTACGAGAGCGAGAGATTATCCTGGAAAAATGTGGGTAACGCATGTTTTTTTATGACTAAGGCTAGTTTCACACTTGCGTTGGACGGCTTCCGTAGCATTGCGTTGTGTGACGGATGCAACGGATGCGTTGCATATAGTGGCACAACGCAATGCTACGGATTGTACAAAATAACGGAAAGCGTTATTTATTTTTTTTTTCTTCTTTACAGTACCGGCAGCCGACTATTGTGAACGATCAGCTGATCGCTCTTAATAGCCGGCGGCCGAGCGCTCTCACATGGCGGCGGCCGGGCGCTCAGCTGAGTGCCCCGACATGGCGGCGGCCGGGCGCTCAGCTGAGTGCCCCGACATGGCGGCGGCCGGGCGCTCAGCTGAACGTTCGGCCACCGAGAAATAAAATAAAGTTTGATTGAAAAAAAAAAAAAAAACATGCGCAGTGAACAATAAAGGTTTCTGCTGCTCAAAGAAACGTTACATGCAGCGTTCCATCCGCCCGGCGCAGCGTCAAAATAACGACGCTGCGTCGTTTAGCGGATGCAACGCTGACACTTGCGTTACAGTGCGTCGTCCATACAAGTCTATGGAGAATAGTGCAGTGCGTTAACGGACTGCGCTATTCTCCATAGTGACGGACTGCGCTGAAGGCAAGTGTGAAAGTAGCCTAAAATGCAAGTACCATGCATGTAAAATGCAGCAGTTTGGTATTGTGTTTTTCTTCCCCTCATCGATTTCAATGGGTGACAAAACGTGACAAAAACGCAAGAAGAATGAACATACTGCTTCTTTTTTGTCAAAATGTTTTGACAAACAGCAAACAATAAAACTGCAGTGTGCATACAGCAAATCTGATATCTCATAGACTTTGCTGAGAAGTCAAAAGTCAACTTCACCAAAAAACGCGGCAAAAAGTGCAGCGTGCGCATGTAGCCTAAATTGACATGCTGCGGCTCAGGAAGTTGCTCTGCATGTCATGTTACACTGTCTAAAAGAAGCGCAGTGGGTATGGGAGTTTTATAAATCCCATTCATTGTGCCTATACTGTACAATGCAGCGTTTTAGCTGGAGCAAAAACACGCCTCCAAAACGCTGCAAACCCTGATCATGTGGACATACTTCAGGTGACATTGTGTATGTGCATGTAGAAAGTACATGATCTTTCACCGGTGTATGCCTTGTATCCTACTTATTGGCAGTTTTTGTTTCCTATGAATGTCTACACGTCTGCTGAACACTCCGAGGGGCGCTCTGGAGGCTCATGGGCACCACAGAGACTGCAGCTAGAAATCCGCATATCATGATGAGTGGGGTGCGGTAATTAGATAATAGGGTAAATCCTGCTGTCGGGTTCCCTTTTACATCAGTCACCAGGCTATGCAGCCCTGTCTGAGGCGGGGCAGAGATCATCTTCACTTTCTGTGGCTTTCCTGCTGCGGCTGAGCTCCGTCCAGCACTGCCCACAGCAGCAATGCAGAGACTTTCCATAGGCAGAAAGTTGTCAATCAGGGGAGAGTGGCTAGAAGGTTATGAATATCCCTGACCATAGCAAGCGCTTGCCATTCTGATTATTCCTTGGCTTATAGATGGCCTTTCATTCTGTATCTGGCATGTAGCCGCCATGTTTGCATTTCTACTTGTAATGTGGGAAGGGACGATTACTTCATGCTATGTATACTGTGCTAATAACAATAATCCTGCAAATATAGAATATTTTTCAGCAGCAAATGCCTGCATCCTGTACTTTCTAGAAGACAGAGCTTTGTGTCTATTTATAAGGCCGTGTATTACTCAGGAGCTTTGTCCATGTTTTCATGATCCCTAAGAAGATTAGCAGCCGAGAAGCATTACCGCGGCTTACTAGCACGTCTTTTGCTCCCTCTCGTCTGGTCTAGAGGTGCCGCTTGTATTCTTTGCTTAGTTAGTCTGAGGATTCTCCAATTATATTCTGTACATTTTTTTTTCCCTATCCTTAAAGGGGTTGTCCTTTTTATAGAAACGTTAAAATGGCCAAACTGGCCCTGGTCTGTGTTACATGGCAGACGTTCTGTGACAGTAGTGACCCCGATCGCTGAGCTCGGCGTTTGCCGGTTATGGTGTTCACTCGATGTCACCTCTACAGCCACAGACCGAGGCGCTGTTGGGTTTTCCTTCCCTTCTTCCAAGAGCCATGTTTTGCCGATGTAGTTTGAAAAATTGTTTTATTTTCATTGATGTGACTTTTCTGGACATGGCAGTACCAATTATTATGTTTATTTTTCCACTTCATTATAATTGGATATGGGAATGGGGGTTATTTGAACCTTTCTATTTTTTATTTATTTATTTTAATATATTAAATATTTAAAAACTTAAGTTACGTTTCACTTCGTTGTTGTTTTTTTATTCCCTTTAGAAGCCTTGAGCTTTGTGATCACTTAATAACCTTTATTATATTCTAAATATTCCAGAATTACTGCATGTAGGGAAAACATCAGTCTCCTTTCGAGCCCAGCCTGTGCAGTACAAAAACGGTCACCTGGGACTTCAGCATGGCCGCTGGCGGTGCCTAAACAGCAGGCGTTAGCGCTCATTGCTGCGTACCCCACCAGCTCTATACTCACCCCAGAGTAGGATGTACAGCTACATATTATGTGCGATGGGGTTAGAGTAAAAGGTAAAGCTGAATAAACCTCCTTGGAGACGTTAGTGATGTTATGGATGATATAACGGTCTGGCAAGGGAAAGGGTTTGTGCCGAGAGCTGTTTGAGATGTTTGCTTAGTAGGAATGGTTTTGTATGAACAGACATTAGCGGTGTAATTCCATTACACAGGCCAAAATACATGATGAATTGTCTATTTTATTTATTCTTCATCTGAATATCTTACCTATGGCCTCGGTATAGTGTGTACTTAAGTAATTGTGGAGTGTACCGCTGCTTAGTGCAAAAGCTATAAAGGCTTCAATCACGCGGACAATACAGTGCACCCCCCAGAACAGCACACCTCTGTCTTCTTGTTTCACAGTGGGGATGTCACACCAGTGCACCTGGATCTCCATGTTTCACAGTAGGGATGTCACACCAGTGCATCTGGATCTCCATGTTTCACAGTGGGGATGTCACACCAGTGCACCTGGATCTACATGTTTCACAGTGGGGATATCACACCAGTGCACCTGGATCTCCATGTTTCACAGTAAGGATGTCACACCAGTGTACCTGGATCTCCATGTTTCACAGTGGGGATGTCACACCAGTGCACCTGGATCTGCATATTTCACAGTGGGGATGTCACACCAGTGCACCTGGATCTCCATGTTTCACAGTGGGGATGTCACACCAGTGCACCTGGATCTCCATGTTTCACAGTAGCGATGTCACACCAGTGCACCTGGATCTCCATGTTTCACAGTGGGGATGTCACACCAGTGCACCTGGATCTGCAGATTTCACAGTAGGGATGTCACACCAGTGCACCTGGATCTGCATATTTCACAGTAGGGATGTCACACCAGTGCACCTGGATCTGCATATTTCACAGTGGGGATGTCACACCAGTGTACCTGCATCTCCATGTTTCACAGTGGGGATGTCACACCAGTGCACCTGGATCTCCATGTTTCACAGTGGGGATGTCACACCAGTGCACCTGGATCTCCATGTTTCACAGTAAGGATGTCACACCAGTGCACCTGGATCTCCATGTTTCACAGTAGCGATGTCACACCAGTGCACCTGGATCTGCATATTTCACAGTGGGGATGTCACACCAGTGTACCTGGATCTCCATGTTTCACAGTGGGGATGTCACACCAGTGCACCTGCATCTCCATGTTTCACAGTGGGGATGTCACACCAGTACACCTGGATCTCCATGTTTCACAGTGGGGATGTCACACCAGTGCACCTGGATCTCCATGTTTCACAGTAGCGATGTCACACTAGTGCACCTGGATCTCCATGTTTCACAGTAGCGATGTCACACCAGTGCACCTGGATCTGCATATTTCACAGTGGGGATGTCACACCAGTGTACCTGGATCTCCATGTTTCACAGTAGGGATGTCACACCAGTGCACCTGGATCTGCATGTTTCACAGTAAGGATGTCACACCAGTGTACCTGGATCTCCATGTTTCACAGTAAGGATGTCACACCAGTGTACCTGGATCTCCATGTTTCACAGTAAGGATGTCACACCAGTGTACCTGGATCTCCATGTTTCACAGTAGGGATGTCACACCAGTGCACCTGGATCTCCATGTTTCACAGTAGGGATGTCACACCAGTGCACCTGGATCTCCATGTTTCACAGTAGGGATGTCACACCAGTGCACCTGGATCTCCATGTTTCACAGTAGGGATGTCACACCAGTGCACCTGGATCTCCATGTTTCACAGTAGGGATGTCACACCAGTGCACCTGGATCTCCATGTTTCACAGTAGGGATGTCACACCAGTGCACCTGGATCTCCATGTTTCACAGTAGGGATGTCACACCAGTGCACCTGGATCTCCATGTTTCACAGTAGGGATGTCACACCATCTTTTTTTTTTTTTTCTTCAGATTTTTTGAATCTAGGATTGTCCTATAGGCTATGCCTGCTGCCGCAGACCTCATGCCTTACCTTTATTTACTGCCTGGGGTCACATTAGATTTCTCTCCAAGATTGTAGAGAGTAGCAGTAGTCTGATGTGGAGTAATAGTTGTAGAGGACGCAGCAAGTCTTAACCCCTCCATAATGGGTTCATTTGTTTTCTGTTGCTAGTTTATGCTTGGTGGCTATAAAAAGGAACTAGCAGAGTGTGCTGAAGTTTTGGGAAATGCAAATTCATTGGGTCTGATTTATCAAAGTTTTTAGATCTGTATTTTGTCATAAAAAGCTTTGAAATGTCACATAATTTTGGAGCAAATAGCAGGTTTGCTTAAATTATGGACCTTTTGGTGTTTTCAGACTATGCTCAGTTCTGACAAAGTGGGCTGAGCTGCGATGGGGTGTGGGGAGTCCCAATTGTCAGAATTCATGCTGTGCAGCTGCGTTTGCTATGACACAAATCTTACTCCAGCAAAGAGTGGAGTAGAATTTGTGGCAAGGCGCATACTGAGGTGAACGCCTCTCTGCTGGCGCTCCTGATTCATAAGGAATCATTCCTGAATCTGAAGAGTCCGGCTGCATCATTCCTCATCAAGGCTGGCGTGAACAACGGTCAGAATGAAGCCTTTCTCCCTGTCAAGCAGTTTAATTGAATGTTGGCCTAAGTTGAAATAAGTGTTATTTGTAGGATAAACTGAAAAATAAGGAGCGCTGATAGTGTAATACCAACAGATCAGTGAGGTAGATCAGGAAAAATACACTCACCTGAAAAGGTTGTGAGATAGTCACAACCACTGATAGAGCATAGGATGAAGGCGTCTGCTGCAGCCCCACAAGAATGTGCATACAAATCAGAGTGAAGAGGGGGTTAATGCCGCGCATCAGCCAAAATGAAGATGTAGCACGTTGATGTTATAAACGTATTCTTTTATTCCATCGGTCTACGCGTTTCGAGGATACACCTCTTCTTCAGGACCAGTGCATCAACATAGTAACTGTATTTGTAGGATAAGCATTTTTACACATGAGCACGAGTCAGTCATGGCCAAAAGTTTTGAGAATGACACCAAAATTCTATTTTCACATGATCTTTTGCCCTCTGGTTTTTAACTGTTTGTCTGATGTTTACATCACATACAGAAATATAATTGCAATCATATTATGAGTACCAAAAGGTTATATTGACAGTTAGAATGAGTTAATGCAGCAAGTCAATATTTGCAGTGTTGACCCTTCTTCTTCAGGACCTCTGCAATTCTCCCTGGCATGCTCTCAATCAACTTCTGGACCAAATCCTGACTGATAGCTGTCCATTTTTGCATAAGCAATGCTTGCATTTTGCCAGAATTTGTTGGTTTTTGTTTGTCCACCCGTCTCTTGATGATTGCCCACAAGTTCTCAATGGGATTAAGATCTGGGGAGTTTCCAGGCCATGGACCCAAAACCTCTGTTTTGTTCCATGAGCCATTTAGTGATCACCTTTGCTTTATGGCAAGGTGCTCCATCATGCTGGAAAAGGCATTGTTTGGCGCCAAACTGCTCTTGGACAGTTGGGAGAAGTTGCTCTTGGAGGACATTCTGGTATCATTCTTTATTCATGGCTGTGTTGTTAGGCAAGACTGTGAGTGAGCCGATTCCCTTGGCTGAGAAGCAACCCCACACATGAATCGTTTCGGGATGCTTAACAGTTGGCATGAGACAAGACTGGTGTTAGCGCTCACCTCCTCTTCTCCTAATAAGCTGTTTTCCAGATGTCCCAAACAATCGAAAAGGGGATTCATCTGAGAAAATGACTTTACCCCAGTCCTCAGCAGTCCACTCCCTGTACCTTTTGCAGAATATCAGTCAGTCCCTGATGTTTTTTCTGCAGAGAAGTGGCTTGTTTGCTGCCCTCCTTGAAACCAGGCCTTGCTCAAGCAGTCTCCGCCTCACAGTGCGTGCAGAAGCACTCACACCAGCCTGCTGCCATTGCTGAGCTAGCTCGGCACTGCTGGTAGTCCGATCCCGCAGCTGAAACAGTTTTAAGATACGGTCCTGGCGTTTGCTGGTCCTTCTTGGGCGCCCTGGAGCCTTTTTGTCAACAATGGAAGCTCTCTCCTTGAAGTTCTTGATGATGCGATAGATTGTTGACTGAGGTGCAATCTTTGTAGCTGCGATACTCTTCCCTGTTAGGCCATTTTTGTGCAGAGCAATGATGGCTGCACGTGTTTCTTTAGAGATAACCATGGTTAACTGAAGAGAAACAATGATACCAAGCACCAGCCTCCTTTTTAAAGTGTCCAGTAGTGTCCTTTCTTAATCATGACTGATCGCCAGCCCTTTCCTCATCAACACCCACACCTGTGTTAATGGAACAATCACTAAAACAATGTTAACTGCTCCTTTTAAGGCAGGAATGTAATGATGTTGAAATGTGTTTTGGGGGTTAAAGTTCATTTTCTTAGCCAATATTGACTTTGCAAGTAATTGCTTTTAAGCTGCTCACTCTTTATGACATTCTGGAGTATATGCAAATTGCCATTAGAAAAACTTAAGCAGTAGACTTTGTAAAATTAATATTTGTAGCATTCTCAAAACTTTTGGCCATGACTGTGCACAATAAGACTCTGTGCCCACGTTGCATATTTGTGTGCAGTTGTGCTGCGTATTGCACTGCAGCGTAACTGCATGCGTCCTGCGTCCCCAGCACAATCTATGAAGATTGTGCATAATCCATGCGCACGTTGCGTTTTAGATGGCAGCGATTTGCAGGCTGCCAAATCGCTGCGTTCTAAAAAGCAACATGTCACGTATTCCGTGTACTTTGGATGCAGGTCCCGCTCTATGGTGGGGGCTGCATCCAGAGCGCATGAAATTGGCTTTTTCACTGCATTCATTACGCAGTGTTTCTGCAGCGATTTGAAGCGCACATGTGCTGTTCAAATCGCTGCAGAAATTTCTGCAGGGACACAACGCAAGGTGGGCACATAGCCTAATGGTGATTCTGAATGGCTTTCATGAGGGATTTTGTGCTCGGTAGCAGTCTCCTACGATAAACTGATTTTTCACCATAACTGGATGTACAGCTTAAAGGCCCAGAATGTCTCTGCAAACCCGTTACAGATGCTCGAGCATCATAGCGGGGCTTTTAAGTGCACCTCCCACCTACTTGCTTTCCCTCAATCTCAACCATTCTCTTCTTCTTTCATTGACTACATTGTCTTCATTGACATAGAAAGGACGATATAGAGGGAAAACCAGCAGGTGGATGGTGTACTAAAAGGGAATCTGCCGATTTTTGCACCATCAGAGAGCAGCATGATGTAGTCAAAGAGGCCCTGAGTTGAACGTGGTATCACTTAGATTAGTGACTACAGCCGTTCTGAAACAGTGAAAGATTTTAGATTTTGCATGTAGCAGTGCTGGGATTGCTGTCTTCACCAATACCAGGATTTCAGTGTACATTTCCATGCACAGAAACTGCTAATCACAGAAAGGGACAGAGTCAGACTACAGCCCAGGAGCTGCTGAGACATGCTAATGATAAAGATAAGAGGCTTAAACTAAGTAGCAAGTAAACCAAAAAGAAAAGACTGTGAGATAACCGATGCAGGGCTGAATTCTCTGTTTTAACTCTTGCAGCATGCCGTCTTCTTTTTACACTGCAGAAACCTGCTGACAGATTCTCTTTAAGTGATTAGCCCACCGTGATGCACTGAGCCCCTGTGCTTGGATGAACAGTCATTCTGTGCTGACAGTCCTCTATATTTTTAATGATACCATATTGGGATAGCTAGAAGTTGATCGCAGTTTGTTTTTTTTGCCGTGTTGCTGCAGGCAAAAAGCCATCATTCTGGTGTTTACATTTTTTCCTCATTATGCTGTTTACCGGGTTAACTAGTTTTATATTTTAATAAATCAAGGGACTGGGGAGGAGGAGAAGGGGAATGTGTGTTTAATGGGGGGGAAAGGAGGTAATTTAAACCTTTCATGTAAATATATATATTTTGAGTTTTTAAAAACCTTGTTTATCTCACTATTCACTACTCCTCTCCTCGCGCAGCTGTCTAAGGTGGCTGCATCAAAGTCAGGGAGCCGGCATAGGATGTAACTGTGTGTCAAATGTTGATATAAGGGGTTAAATGTTATTTGCAAGGAGAAAAAGCCAAACTTTGATTTTACCCTTTCCTTTATTTTTCTTCAGGAGGACTGGAATGAAATTGGTGCAGTAAAGAAAAGAGATCCACAGAGCGTCAGTGAAGAGGAGCGAGCTCAAAATTTGGAAACCCTCCCACCTGGTACTATATCTTAATACCAATCATGGCACTAATGTAATTTGACACGTGCACAGAAAAATGTACCTTGTTTAAACAAATGGCTGTGCTAATGCTTTTACATTAAGGCTAGTTTCACACTTGCGTTGGACGGGATCCGTAGCATTGCGGTGTGTGACGCATGCAACGGATGCGTTGCATATAGTGGCACAACGCAATGCTACGGATCGTACAAAATAACGCAATCCGTTATAGTTTTTTTCCTTGACTTCACATCTGGGCATGCGCAGGTGTGTAAAGACGGATGCGTTAACTGAATCCGTCAAATGACGCATTCTAACGGAATCCGCCACCATAGGCGTCCATTATAAAAACAACGGACGCCTAACGGATTCCTGCAGGTTGCGTTTTTTTGACACTCCGCCAAGCGCAGAAAAACGCTACATGCCGCGTTCCATCTGCCCGACTCAGCGTCAAAATAACGACGCTGTGTCGTCCAGCGGATGCAACGCAGACACTTGCGTTACAGTGCGTCGTCCATAGAACTCTATGGAGAATAGCGCAGCCCGTTAACGGACTGCGCTATTCTCCATAGTGACGGAATGCGCTGAACGCAAGTGTGAAACTAGCCTAATACTGATCACAGTTGGAAATAAAAGTATGTTATTTTAGGCCACTTAAGCTTTTAGCATAACGGTTTAGCCTGTAAGGGCATTGACAAAGCTAGCATATTGTAAGTAAACACACCAGCCTCATCAGATTGAATTCAGTTTTTAGTAATGTACAGTGCCTTGCAAAAATATTCACCCACTGGGCTTTTTCATGTTTTGCTACCTCACAACATGGAATTTGGCTATGTGCGCACGTTGCGTACAGTCACTGCAGAAATTTCTGCAGCGATCTGAAGAGCACACGTGTGCTTCAAATCGCTGCAGAAAATGTCCGTAGTGAAAAAAAAAAGCCGATTCTATGCGCTCTGCCTGCAGCTACTCCCATAGACAGAGCGGGGGCTGCCGACAAAGCGCACGGAGGAAGTGACATGTCACTTCTTAGAACGCGCGCTTCGGACAGCAGCCGAAGCGCTGCGCTCTAAGACGCCACGTGCGCACGGCTCCTGCATAATCTTCATAGATTATGCAGGGGACGCAGGACGCATGCAGTTACGCTGCGCTACAAACCGCAGCGTAACTGCATGTAATTACGCAACGTGCGCACATAGCCTTTCACTGTTTTTGAGGATTTACATCAGTTCGTGTAAAGACCATGCCTACAACTGTGATTATGTGTTTATTGCTTTACAATAAAAAGAAAACCATAAGACAAAATAACTGAAAACTTCAAAATCAGTACTTTGTAGAGCCTCCTTTTGCAGCAATTACAGTTGCCATTTGCTTTGGATAAGTCTCTGAGCTTTCCACATTTTGTCACTGGAATTTTTGCCCATTTCTCAAGGCAAATATACTCTTCCACCTTCAAGATAGAGGTTTCCTCTGGTGAACAGCAATCTTCAAGTCTGATCAGATTCTCAATTGGATTAAGGTATGAGCTTTGACTAGGCCACTCCAATACTTTTACACGTTTCTCCTTAAACCGCTCAACTGTTGCTTTAGCAGTATGCTTTGGGTTATTTGTCAAATGGGAAGGTGAATCTCTGACCCAGTCTCAAATCACTGACAGACTGAAACTGGTTTTGCTAAAGAATATCCCTGTATTTCCCACCATCCATCTTCCCCTCGATTCAGACCATTTTCCCTGTCCTTGCTGTAGAAAAGACTCTCCATGGCATGTTGTTGCCACCACCATGTTTCACTGTGGGGATGATGTTCTTTGGGTGATGAGCTTAGTTGGTTTGGTTCCAGAAATAACGTTTACCTTGGTGGTTAAAAAGCTAAATTTTGGTCTCATTTGACGACCCAACATTCCTTCATACATTTGGGAAGTCTTTCATGTCTTTTGGCAAACTCAGCACGAGCCTTCCAATTTTTGGCTGTAAGTAAAGGCTTTTGTCCTGGCCACTCTCTCATAAAGACCAGCTCTATTACGGCTTATTGTCATCGTATGGACAGATTCTCTAGTTTCTATGCTTGGAAATTCTGCAGCTCCTTCAGGGTTACCTTTTGGTCTCTGTTCTGCTCTATAATTATGGTAATGCTCTTGTTGCCTAGGCTGACTGTTTTGGTGCCCTCTCTTGGCAGGTTTGTTGTGGTACCATGCTATTTCCATTTGATATTGGATTTGATGGTTCTCCAGGGGATCATCAGAGATTGGGATATTAGTTTAGGACCCAACCCTGACTTGTACTTCTCACCACCCAATCTTTGACTTGTTTGGAGATCTCCTTGGTCTTCATGGTGTTGTTTGGTTAGTGGTGCCTGTTGCTTAATGCTGTTGCAGCCTCTGTAGCCTTTCAGAGAAGGTTTGTATATACGGACAGACCCCGGCACGCTTGGATTCCATACAGGTGGACTTCCATTCACTTACGAAGGTATTTGCTTACACTGTAACTTTTTAGATTCTTTATAGCAAAAGAATGAATACATATGACAATTTATATTTTATTGAATAAATGTAATTTTTGCCTATATTTTTCTCACTTCCTCAACTTAGACTATTCAGTATAGAAACAGGAGAAGTTCGAGTCAGTATCAAAAGTGATAACATTTTATTTAAATTCAGAATGTACAAAATATTAAAATATTGCAATTATTTTCACAGTAAAGATCCCAGACAAAAAAACCCCAAACTATTCAGTGCTACTTCATCACACACAAATCGGATAAAAAAAATACTTACAGGTTGCAATGTAGCAAAATAGGTAAAAAGCCAAGGACGTGAATACATTTGCAAGGCACTATATGCAGTTTGTATTGTGAAATCTGGTGGTAAGTGCACTTATCAGCCATTCAAGCAAGGCGGCTAAAAACGTGCAAAAAATGTATAACAACTAGCTGTAGCTGCTACGTTCCTTGTTAGACGCGCAGGCCCTGCATTCAGTTCTCCAGTCCCGGGCTTGGTTGTTGGAAAATCCTTGTCCATTCTTTATCCTCTGACTTTCAGGTAGACCTTCATTGAATGTCTGCTGTGATTGCATTGTGGATTGTAAGATTTTTCTTTGCCCCGTCAGGTAAGGTTCGGTGGCAAGATTTTGATCAAGAAGCCTATGTTGGGGTTACTGCAGTTCGGCCAGGTCAAGATGCTTATGCCCGGAACAAATTCAATCAAGTGGAAAGTGACAAACTACGTATGGACAGAAGCGTTCCTGATACAAGACACGACCAGTAAGTGCTATTGGCCCCGACACTCGTCAGGACACATAAAATAGATAGTGATGGCTGGTTCCTCCAAAATCAACCGAGTCAACGGACATTCATCTAATGGGGAGACCCGCCATCACTGAAGTAGCAATGTGACCCTGCTAACTCATAGGACATACAGTATTTCCCATATGTGAATGTATAAAAAATACTGCGCCACACACCGCTCGATCCAGTGAAGGCGGTAATGCCCCTTCTCACTTTAATAAGACTCATGTCCGGCCATAGATCTTAACTGCTCCTTTATATGTTAAGAAAAATGTGGATTTCTCTGGAATAAGACATCAGATATTCCGGTAACGTTCTATTCCGCTTCCTATCACCTACATGCCCATGGAGACGGCTTAGGAGGGCTCATCCGACTGACAGATTCCCTTTTATGTTTACATAAAGATCCAACCCAACCAAATTGTTCACATTTCATTTCCTCCTGTACCTGATGGGTGTACTTACTTCATGCACTGTTGCAATATAAATATTAATGATGACGTGGAAAACTGAGCACAAAGTTCACCTTTCATAATGCTGTACAATTTCTGTTTGTCATTTAAAAAAAAAAAACACCACAATGTAAAAGTTTTTCACAAACGATGAACTTATTTGTCCAGTAACTAGTGGTGAAAGATGGGGATTGTGATGGTGGGCAGAGCTTAGAGACATGCCAGACAGGGCACCTCTGCTCTGTACACCTAGCATGCTAGTACCAGAGCCTGGTACAGTAGGATTCCTGCCTCGCTGCTCTGTACACCTAGCATGCTAGTACCGGAGCCTGGTACAGTGGGATTCCAGCCTCACTGCTCTGTACACCTAGCATGCTAGTACCGGAGCCTGGTACAGTGGGATTCCAGCCTTACTGCTGTGTACACCTAGCATGCTAGTACCGGAGCCTGGTACAGTGGGATTCCAGCTTCACTGCTGTGTACGCCTAGCATGCTAGTACCGGAGCCTGGTACAGTAGGATTCCTGCCTCGCTGCTCTGTACACCTAGCATGCTAGTACCGGAGCCTGGTACAGTGGGATTCCAGCCTCACTGCTCTGTACGCCTAGCATGCTGGTACTGGTGCCTGGTACAGTAGGATTCCTGCCTCACTGCTCTGTACACCTAGCATGCTGGTACCAGAGCCTGGTACAGTGGGATTCCAGCCTTACTGCTCTGTACACCTAGCATGCTGGTACCGGAGCCTGGTACAGTGGGATTCCAGCCTCGCTGCTCTGTACACCTAGCATGCTGGTACCGGAGCCTGGTACAGTGGGATTCCAGCCTCACTGCTGTGTACACCTAGCATGCTAGTACCGGAGCCTGGTACAGTGGGATTCCAGCTTCACTGCTGTGTACGCCTAGCATGCTAGTACCGGAGCCTGGTACAGTAGGATTCCTGCCTCGCTGCTCTGTACGCCTAGCATGCTAGTACCGGAGCCTGGTACAGTGGGATTCCAGCCTCACTGCTCTGTACGCCTAGCATGCTGGTACTGGTGCCTGGTACAGTAGGATTCCAGCCTCACTGCTCTGTACACCTAGCATGCTAGTACCGGAGCCTGGTACAGTAGGATTCCTGCCTCGCTGCTCTGTACACCTAGCATGCTGGTACCAGAGCCTGGTACAGTGGGATTCCAGCCTCACTGCTCTGTACGCCTAGCATGCTGGTACTGGAGCCTGGTACAGTGGGATTCCAGCCTCACTGCTGTGTACACCTAGCATGCTGGTACCGGAGCCTGGTACAGTGGGATTCCAGCCTCACTGCTCTGTACACCTAGCATGCTAGTACCGGAGCCTGGTACAGTGGGATTCCAGCCTCACTGCTGTGTACGCCTAGCATGCTGGTACTAGAGCCAGGTACAGTGGGATTCCTGCCTTACTGCTCTGTACACCTAGCATGCTGGTACTAGAGCCAGGTACAGTGGGATTCCTGCCTCACTGCTCTGTACACCTAGCATGCTGGTACCGGAGCCTGGTACAGTGGGATTCCTGCCTCGCTGCTCTGTACACCTAGCATGCTGGTACCGGAGCCTGGTACAGTGGGATTCCTGCCTCGCTGCTCTGTACACCTAGCATGCTGGTACTGGAGCCTGGTACAGTGGGATTCCAGCCTCACTGCTGTGTACACCTAGCATGCTAGTACCGGAGCCTGGTACAGTTGGATTCCAGCCTCACTGCTCTGTACACCTAGCATGCTGGTACCGGAGCCTGGTACAGTGGGATTCCTGCCTCACTGCTCTGTACACCTAGCATGCTGGTACCGGAGCCTGGTACAGTGGGATTCCAGCCTCCCTGCTCTGTACACCTAGCATGCTAGTACCGGAGCCTGGTACAGTGGGATTCCAGCCTCGCTGCTCTGTACACCTAGCATGCTAGTACCGGAGCCTGGTACAGTGGGATTCCAGCCTCACTGCTCTGTACACCTAGCATGCTGGTACCGGAGCCTGGTACAGTGGGATTCCTGCCTCGCTGCTCTGTACACCTAGCATGCTGGTACCGGAGCCTGGTACAGTGGGATTCCTGCCTCGCTGCTCTGTACACCTAGCATGCTGGTACTGGAGCCTGGTACAGTGGGATTCCAGCCTCACTGCTCTGTACACCTAGCATGCTAGTACCGGAGCCTGGTACAGTGGGATTCCAGCCTCACTGCTCTGTACACCTAGCATGCTGGTACCGGAGCCTGGTACAGTGGGATTCCTGCCTCACTGCTCTGTACACCTAGCATGCTAGTACTGGAGCCTGGTACAGTGGGATTCCAGCCTCACTGCTGTGTACACCTAGCATGCTAGTACCGGAGCCTGGTACAGTGGGATTCCTGCCTCACTGCTCTGTACACCTAGCATGCTAGTACCGGAGCCTGGTACAGTGGGATTCCAGCCTCACTGCTCTGTACACCTAGCATGCTGGTACCGGAGCCTGGTACAGTGGGATTCCTGCCTCGCTGCTCTGTACACCTAGCATGCTGGTACCGGAGCCTGGTACAGTGGGATTCCAGCCTCCCTGCTCTGTACACCTAGCATGCTAGTACCGGAGCCTGGTACAGTGGGATTCCTGCCTCACTGCTGTTACACTAGAGGGGCTTCTCTGTGTACACCTGGGTGCTGCAGGGCATGGAAGAGGTTAATGTTTGCATCCTTGGTGACCTACATAGTGGAGGTATTAATACTCGATGGCCCGCGGTTTAGTCATCTTTGCTTCATAAGACGAATGAAGTCTGTGACATAAAGGTGTTTCTATTTCCGATGCTGATCACACGGGTCGTACAGATAAGGTGTCAGACAAGGATACAGAGGCTCGTGTCACGGTGCAGCCACATACAGCATATCACAAAGCGACCATTTATAGTGTTCTGTGCTACAGAATAGCACAGTGTGCCGTCTGGTGTTTTTCTTTTGCCCATTGACTTGTTGCGTTTGATTTATGTGACCATACACAACATGCTGTGACTTTTTTTGTCATCACAAATCCGAATGAGAAAAAAAATCGCCGATCTGCTCTGCCTCATTGAGTAAGATTGGTCCGAGTGCAGCAGCAGATGTTCTCCCATTGGACTCAGTCGATTCACACTCGTGAGCGAGGCCTTATACAAGCTGCACACTGACTACTTTACAT
This sequence comes from Anomaloglossus baeobatrachus, assembly GCF_048569485.1. Lineage (NCBI taxonomy): Eukaryota > Metazoa > Chordata > Amphibia > Anura > Aromobatidae > Anomaloglossus > Anomaloglossus baeobatrachus. Next base: position 204,679,198 of record NC_134355.1, on the reverse strand, counting down.
TATAGCAGTGTCATATTTAAAGGGTTGTCCCAGGAAAAGATAATTACAATAATGTAAGGGTGTACTCACTTCTGTGACATACTGTATATCTTTGTGATAAATGTAAACCCTGGGAGCTTGCTCAAGCAAAGATAATGGGTCTGCAGACCTATCACTCGCCCATCCCTGGATATATTAGAGTATATGCTGGGGTAGTGGGGGTGTACAAAACCCCCCAGGAAATCAAACTGATGGGCCACAACTGAATGGTTTACATTAATAATCAGCTGCCCTACTCAGGTCCGTCAGCGACGGATCTGTTTTTTAGATGGCAACTGACGCAACGGATGTGTTTTTCACAGGATTCTGTTCACAGGAATCCTGTGAAAAAACTGATCCGTTGTGTCCGTTACATCCGCTGTGCATCTGTTTTTTGACGGATCCGTCGTGATCCGTTTGTGTTTGGGACTGCCCAGTGGCTGTACCAAACATGCTGGGCATGCTCAGTAGAGCATGACGGTATCCAGCACTGGATTCCGTCGTAAGACTGATTACGAAGGAATCCAGCACCATAGACATCCATTACAAGCTTGATGGATTGCGACAGATTCCTGCGCGGTGCGTTAATTTTGACGGCCCAAAAAACGTTACATTCTGCGTTGTTTCCGCCCGGCGGTCAGTCTAAAGACGACTGATGCGCCACGCAGCGGATGCAACGCAAGGTCATCAGTCGCAATCCGCCACTCATACAAGTCTATGGGAAACAACAGAATCCGCCAAACGGATTCCGTTGTGTACCAGAGCCGCGGATTGTGACTGATACAAATTGACGGAAATGTGAACCTAGCCTTAGGCAGAAGTATAAAAGTGACAATCGGCTCACTCATGGTATAAAAGCTTGTTGGAGTTGGTAGAACATGATTGGTGTCCTAGCACGAGTGTATGACCTAAATATATTGGGTTAAGGCCAAAGAATGAACAAAAGAGGGATATTTTGTAAACAAAACTCAAAATGAAGCAGGAGCAAGCTGTTCTCGGGCGTAAATCGGGGCGGACTGCTGCTTTGAGATGGATAGATAGATAGATCTATCTATCTATCTATGTGTTCAGCCACGTGCACACTGAGTAGTGGCTTTCATCTCAGTATTTGTAAGTCAAAACCAGGAGTGGAAGAATTAGAAGAAAAGTATAAGGCCGGGGCCACACGAGGCACTAGTGTGATCCTCGCATGACACTCTTCTCATGCTGGCAGCACAATAGAAGCAGAGTGTCACTGCGACTGAGGTCCGACACTGCGAGCAGACCACAGCTGCGGGGGCGGGCCGGTGCTGAGGATGGGCGAGCCCGCGCTGCGGAGGGGAGGGAGGGATTTCTCTCACTCTGTCCTCCGTAGCCGGCTATTGCCATTCTCGCTCTGCACGCACGGTACACCGGTGTACCGCGAGTGCAGTGCGATCTTTCTCTCGACCAATACACTTGAATGGGTGCGAGAGAAAGAGTCTCTCATTACAGTCACAGCATGCTGCAATTGTTTTCTCGGTCCGATTAGGGCTGAGAAAATAATCGCTCATGGGTGCTGGCACATAGGCTGATATTGGTCCGAGTGGAATGCGATGTTCGGCAGCAAAAACGCAGGTGGTGGACAAAACGGTGCAGGAAAAAATCTGCAGGTGTTTGTGTGTGTGCATGAGATTTCAGAAATCTCAGACTTTGCTGGGACTGAAAAAAGCACCTTTTATTAGCATGGATTTGCTTAAACCAAGGCAAAACTTCAGCTAATAAACGCAGCAAAAAAGCCCAATGTGAACATTGCCTAAGTCAGTGGTTGTGGCTGATCACAACGCATTAGGGTGAAAATCTTTTGATATGTGATGTTATCCTCCTATGTGGCATCTTGCTGTTTTCTACATGAACATTCACACTAAAACCAAATACAAAGAAGCAGAAACTATCAATTTTGTCTAAATTTTCCTATTTTACCTGTATAAGTTGCATATAAGTTAAAAACAAAAATCCGATATCGTGTAGTGCTCCCAACTCAGGTCGCATCAATGTAGGCAAGGAAAACCAGATTGATTATGGGACGTAGAAGGTGGGGATTTGCCGGTTTTGTTATTTATACCCACATATTGCTATCATAAGCATTTTCTAAATGTCCGGACTGGCCTTTTATTAGATGTATGTTGATTTGATATGTTGAAACTCCAGATAAGAGATAAGGACTGGTTCTTCTCTTCATATCTATATGTGAACTGTGCTTTATTACTCTTAGGTGATTTGTCACCAGATTTCACAATACAAAATTATCGTGATTACATTACAGCCCTAGACCTGATAAGGACTCTGTTACCTTTCATGGCTTCAAAGTTTTTAAAGGGACCCGGTCACCAGATTTGTCCCCTATAAGCTGCATCCACCACCACTGAGCCCTTGTATACAGAATTCTAGAAAACTGTATATAAGAGCCCAGGCTGCGCTGTATATCGCAAAAAAAGAGCTTTTATTATACTCACCTGGGGGGTGGTCGGGTCTGATTGGCGTCACTGATCATGGTCCGGCGCCTCCTATCTTCCTTCCATAACCATCCTCCTCAGCTTCGTGTATATGACACTTCCTACGTCATCCACACAGAGTCCTCCATTGTGGTCCTCAGCAGGCGCACTTCTCTCTGACCTGCTGAGGGCAGAGCAAAGTACCGTAATGCGCAGGCGCGAGGAAAGGTCAAAGACAGCCCGCACATGTGTACTGCAATACTTTGATCTGCCCTCACCAGGGCAGATCAAACTGCGCATGAGCAGGAACGCAATGGAGCCTCTGTGTGGATGATGTAGGATGTGTCATCCATATGGAGCTGGGAAGGAGGACGGCGATGGAAGGAAGAGAGGAGGTGCCGGACCAAGCCCAGTGAGGCCCATTGGACCGGACCGCCCTGCAGGATAGTATAAGAAAAGGTGTTTTTTATGTTATACAGAGCGGTTTTGGCAGTTATATGCAGCATACTAGAATACTGTATATAAGGGCTTACTGGTGGTAGCCACAGTTTATAGGGAAAAACCCTGGTGACTGGTTCCCTTTAAGGTTGATGGTAGACATAAGTCTGTTGAGTTCAAGCCATAGCCTGACATGTTGATCCAGAGGATGCAGCAATCAGACTAGTTCCCTATTTCAACACCCCATCACAGAATCATGTGTCCATAAAGGGTAATATTTTATATATTACAAGAGAGGCATCCAGCCCTCTTTTTGTAGTGAATCAACCATTACATTATCTGGCAGAGAATTCCATACTCTTACTGCTTTTAAGGTCCAGTCACACTAAGCAACTTACCAGCGATCCCAACAACGATAGGGATCGCTGGTAAGTTGCTAGGAGGTTGCTGGTGAGATGTCACACTGCGACGCTCCAGCGATCCCACCAGCACCTGACCTGGCAGGGATCGCTGGAGCGTTGCTACACTAGTTGCTGGTGAGCTCACCAGCAACCAGTGACCAGCCACACGTGCAGAGAGCAGGGAGCAGCGCACACTGAGCGCTGGCTCCCTGCTCTCCTAGTTACAGCACACATCGGGTTAATTAACCCGATGTGTCCTGCAGCTACATGTGCACAGAGCAGGGAGCAGCGCACACTGCTTAGCGCTGGCTCCCTGCTCTCCTAGCTACAGCACACATCGGGTTAATTAACCCGATGTGTCCTGCAGCTAGATGTGCACAGAGCAGGAGCCGGCACTGACAGTGAGAGCGGCTGAGACTGGTAACAAAGGTAAATATCGGGTAACCAAGGACAGGGCTTCTTGGTTACCCGATGTTTACATTGGTTACCAGCCTCCGCAGAAGCCGGCTCCTGCTGCCTGCACATTTAGTTGTTGCTGTCTCGCTGTCACACACAGCGATCTGTGCTTCATAGCGGGACAGCAACAACTAAAAAATGGCCCAGGACATTCAGCAACAACCAACGACCTCACAGCAGGGGCCAGGTTGTTGCTGGATGTCACACACAGCAACATCGCTAGCAACGTCACAAAAGTTGTTCGTTAGCAGCGATGTTGCTAGCGATGTTGCTTAGTGTGACGGGGCCTTTACAGTAAAGAATCACATTCTCTGATTAGAATTCTTTTCATATGTAAAGGATAACCTCTTATCACTGTTGCAGGAATAGGTGTAAGAAGATCATTAGAAAGGTCTTTGTACTGTCCTTTCAAAATTGTACATTGTAATAAAATTGCCCCTAAGCCTCCATTTTTCCAAACTGAATACCTAGAAGTTTGATCACTTCTCTTCTGTAGTTCACCTGTTCACTTCATTCTGAGAATCTGTCAGACTGGCTGTTTAATCTAATATATAAAGCTGAATGTGTGTATGTGTGTGTGTATATGTCCGGGATTGGCATCTGCACCGTCGCAGCTACAGCCACAAAATTTTGCACACTCACACTTCTAGACCCCGAGAGCGTCATAGGCTATGTTTTGAAGGGAAATTTTAACTCCGCTCTTTAGTTTATTCACAAAAAAACCTGCCTCCATTAAAGCAAATGGAGCTGGGAGCCACAGTGCAGCCAGAACTTCAGAAGAATGCGCAGCCACGCCCTTATATGGAATGTTGGCGTGTCACAATGCAGCCAGGGAAAGAGGCAGACACAGACAGGGAAAAGGCAGGCACAGACAGGCTAAGAAACAGACATAGACACGAAGAGACAAACACAGACAAAGAGACAGACTGACAGGGAAAGAGAGGGAAAGAGAGAGACAGGTTAAGAGACAGACAAAAAGACAGACACAGGGAAAGAGACAGACAGGGAATTAGAGGGAAAGAGACAGACAGGGAAAGTGACAGACAGGGAAATAGACAGAGACAGTCAGAGACAGACAGGGAAAGAGACAGACAGACAAAGAGAGAGATATATACAGAGGGGGAGACAGACAGAGAATGGGAGAGAAACAGACAGTTACTATCCCGGGCAGCGTCGGGTGCTATGTTGTGAGGTGAAATTTTAACCCTGCGCGTTCCAATTTACCAATCAATTTTGCCCCTATCTACATAATGGGGAAAAAGGGAAACGAAAAGTGTTGGGGGCAAATTGACAGCTGCCAGATGTGAACAAGTGGGACTTAAAGAATGAGGCGATGGCGCCAAAGAGTATATACCGTACAGTTGCTGAGGTGGGGCCCTGACATGGGATACTCACCACACTCTGGGATATGAACACACACACTACCACGTGCTTGAACACATATACCACCCTCAGCACACCTCTCACCACACATACACCAACCTCACCACATAATCGCTCTAAACACACACAAGTCTGGTATTATCCTTCAAAAATAAAAATCTGATTAATAAGCAGTCAAACTACAAGAACAACAAATGTACCACATAGGAAATACGGCAGCTGTCAGCCACATGACCTGTCTATTATGTGTACGTGTGAGCTAATGTATACTGTCAGGGGGGAGGGCTTTCTGTTGCCTGGAGACTTATCAGGCTGCCAATAGCAACCAATCACAGCTTAGCTTCTATTTTGCTACATTTAATTAATCTGAGCTCTGATTGGTTAGTATAGGCAACAATTTAATAATTACATTTCTATCTGTTTGTTTTGTGTTTTTTGTGTGCAGAATACATTTTTTGTTAATACATTCTATTTTGTTAACAGCAGTTAGTAACCCGGGCGAAGCCGGGTAGTACAGCTAGTCAATTATAACGTTAACTCCCAAGCCTGATGACCGCTCCTTTAGTGTCCCTCCTGCTGCTGAGATCTCTCACTGCTCGGTACAAACTGCAGCTGTAAGTCAGGCTGGGCGGGCAGAGACTGAAAACTCCTGCACTGATCACTGGACTCAGAAAATGCTCATCCTAACCTTTTCCCAACAGGATTAACTTTCACTTTTATGCTTTTGGTTTTTTTTCCCCTCTTCCTCCAAGAACAATTACTTTTTTTTTTTTTTTTCCTCTTTCTTCTATAAACACTTCGGAGACTGTCGCTGGTGAGGAATAGCAAAAAAAAACAAACTGCTGCAATTTTGCCATTTTAGGCTACTTTCACACATCCGGTTTGAGCACTGCGGCTCAATCCGGCTGTGAAACCTAAGCAACGGATGCGGCGAAAATACCGCATCCTTTGCATAAGTTTTTACATGCGTCCCGTCCGTTTTTTTCTGGTAGCAGCACGCTACTGAGCATGCGCAGTGGAAGAAACCACATCTGCCGGCCGGATGCGGATTTTGCCGCATCCGGCGTCCATAGGCGCGATGGGGTTTTTTTTTTGCCAGAGCAAAAAACGTGCCAGGGAACATTCAATCCAACCGCCGCATCGGCTAAATCTGCCGCATGCGGCTAAAAAACGGACTGAACGCAAGCCCATGTGGCACAATGCGGCGCCAATGCAAGTCAATGCTGGAAAAAACGGTTTTGTTTTTTCAGCAGAGCGTCGGATTGTGCCGCACTGCTACAGCCGGATGTGTGAAAGTAGCCTTAATTGTTTTTTTTTTTTATTCTTATTTTACGGTGTTTGCCCTATCGGTCACATAATGTTTGTTTATATACATCTCAATTTTCAACAAAATGTCCACTTTCTTTACTTTTTAATTGAGAAAAGTGAGGTGAAAACATTTTTTATTTTTTGTTTTCTGCATTAGTTCCTCTTGAGGACTTGAGCTTGAAATAAATTTTTCTCTTCTTCTTCATACTGAAATACTTTGTATGCAATATGAAGTGAAATTAAAGGGGTTTTTGGAGCAAAAGAAAACTTTGCCCAGGGAACTAGATGTTGAAAAAATAACATACTAAATAATGTGTATCGATCAGCACTCGCATAGACCCAGAGCACGTTGCTCTGTCCTCTGAAAAGGGACAGAAGTGGAGGTTTCACCTTTCCACCAGCCTCCGAATTTCTGTGGCCTTGGAGTGGCTACTTGGTTAGGTGACTTGGCACATCACATCATTTGATGCCAAACCCAAAAGCACCTCTCAATTGCATCCCAAGGGAATTTGGGTGCGGACGCCCCAAATCACACCGCTTAAAGAGGTTGTCCACTACTTGGACAACACTTTATCCATCCTTATGTTCCCCCCCACAACAAAATTACAACACCTACACTTGCCTCCAGCGTTAGTGTTATTCCAACAGTGTCTCTTCTTGCACCCTGAGGCTCGCGTTGTTTGACTACATGTTTTGCTCTCCCATCCTTTGGACAAATCAAGTCATGTGGAGAAGGTGGGAGAGGAGCTTTCACTTCTCTTGCTCCAGATGTCTTTATTCGTCTGAGGTGAGAGCGAAGCCTAACAACATCACGCAAGCCCAAGGAAAGAGAGTACAGACACCACTGGAAAGCGCCGGAGGCTACTATTGGTGCTGTAATTTTGTTGAGGGGGAACATAGGGATGGAGTAGGGGTTGTCCAAGTAATGGACATCCGAATAAATACAGTGGCATTCAAACATTTGGGCACCCCTGATCAAAATTACTGTTATTGTGAACAGTTAAGCAAGTTGGAGATTAAATGATCTCTAAAAGGTGTACAGTTCAAGATGAATAATTTCCTTTAGTATTTTAAGATAAAAAATGGGCCAATGCCAATGTTTGGGCACCCTGCATGGTTAGTGCTTAGGAGGACCCCTTAGGCTAATATCACAGCTTGCAATCGCTTTTTGTAGACAGGTAAGAGTCTTTCAATTCTTATTTCAGGGATTTTGATCTTTCTTCCTTGGAAAAGTATTCCAGTTCTGTGAGATTACTGGATTGTCTTGTATACACTGCTCTTTTGAGGTCAAGCCATAGTTTTTCAATGATTGAATACATAAAATGGCTGGTGGGCTTATCTCAAACAAATTCAACTAGCATTGCAAAAAAATAGCATGTAATGAGTATCTACTTTAACAAAATAGCATGTTAAAAATGGGGCACTAATAAATCCAACTGCAATTCCTTGAGATTTTCAATGATGATCAGAGCAGGGGACTGTGAGGGCCATTGTAAAACCTTCATCTTGCGCCTTTTGAGGTCGTCTATTGTGGATTTTGACGTGTGTTTAGGATCATTATCCATTGTAAAAGCCATCCTCTTTTCAACTTCAGCTTTTTTACAGGTGGTATATGTATCAAGAATTTGTTGAAATTTCGTTGAATCCATTCTTCTCTCTATCCATGAAATGTTCCCTGTGCCAGTAGCTGCAACACAACCCAAAAACATGATTGATCCACCCCATATTTAATGGTTGGTGAGAGATTCTTTTCCTGAAATTCTGTGGCCTTTTGTCTCCACACATACCTTTGATCATTGTGGCCAAAGAGTTGTCTTTCAACTTCATCAGTCCACAGGACTGGTTTCTAAAAATGCATCAGGCTTGTTTGCTTGTTTAGATGTTCTTTTGCATACTTCTGACTAAGAATTTTATGATGAGGACGCAGGAGAGGTTTTCTTATGATGACTCTTCCGTGAAGTCCATGTTTGTGCCTCTCTAGCAATCCTACTAGCAGCCATTTTGCTTGATCTTCCAGACCTTATCTTGACCTCCACTGTTCCTGTAACTGCTATTTCTTAATTAAATTTCAAACTGAGGAAAGAGCAACATTAAAACACTTGGCTATCTTTGTATAGCCTTCTCCTGCTTTGTGGGCCTCTAACATTTTCAGAGTGCTAGGCAGCTGCTTAGAGGAACCCATGGCTGCTCTTTTTTGGCACAAGGTTAGGGGAGGCTGGGTTTTTATAAAGGTGTGATTTTTGCATCACCAGGCCTTTCCTAACAATCATTAACAACAAGCCAAGAACCCTATCAATATAAAATCGGTTTAAGTAAAGTCTGAAAACTTGGTCACGGTTACCTGAGCACAGAAATCTCCCATATATGGGTCCATTTTCCATTTTGTAATTTTTAAAATGTAATGGGGAATGTGTCATCTTTGACTTTATGCCTTTTACAGATCATTTCATCTCCAACTTGCTTAACTGTTCACAAGAACAATAATTATTACTAGGGGTGCTCAAGCTTTTGCATGCTAATGTGTCAGATATTGCTGTTTGTTCACTTATTTGTGGCTGCCAGTGATTGGAGCTACTTGATGTTAGAGGCAGGTGCAATCTGATGGTCGTCACCTGCCATTACTGCTGCTGTTAACCAACCAAAACTTCAAAGGCATTGAGTAAAATGGTATATATTTATTAGAAATATAAAAGAAATCAAAAACAAACACAGAAATACATAAAATCACAATAGATCAGCGATGTACAGGAGGAGCAAGGGGATCACCACGGAGGGGCTGTATAATTACAACAATGGAATAAAAGGGTAAGTACCACTAAAACACACCCTGGATGGTACCCCAGACTACAAAGATACAGTATATAGTAAATATGAATCTACGCAAGAGAATCTTTCTCTAAAATGTAGAAATATAAGGTATAATCTCACATAAAGGTTGGTACATGAAAGTTCATATAGAACAGATGTCCGTATACGTATAGTCTTATGTGTGAAGGAACCAATGAATGTATAAAACGTAAGTAAAGTTTGGTAGATATAATGGATATATAATACCCAGTAAAATTATTAAGTCAATCAGATCATACATTCAATCAGAATAAATGCGGTTCCAACACAAAGCAAGGAACACCATATTACCGGGCACCGCAAAACACACACGCGCCACACGCCGTCCAGAGGCTGGAAGTCAGCCCCACGTACACAAAGTGCGACTGGGTCGCCATTCATGACGTGGAGAAAGGCATCCAGCCACGGAGGACGAGCCGCGCATGCGCGTTTTGCGACACCCAGTAATATGATATTACCTTATATCAATTGACCACAGCTACCACCACGGATATTTAATCCGCACACTGACCCATCCACCTCACTCCCTGATGAAGCAGTGAGCAAAACAGTCATTGGAGTGGTGTGAGGGGCTGGTGATATTCCCTCAGTATGGCTTCATTTTCTTGATGTTTTTTTACATACCTACATGCTTTGTGTTGGAAACGCATTCTAATTGAATGTATGATCTGATTGACTAATTTTACTGGTTATTATATATCCATTATATCTACCAGACTTTACGTACATTTTATATATTCATTGGTTCCTTCATGCATAAGACTATATGTATACTAACATCTGTCATATATGAACTTTCATGTTCCACTCTTTATGTCATATTATACTTTATATTTCTACATTTTAGTGAAAGATTTTCTTGCATAGATTTAGATTTACTATATATCTTTGTAGTCTGGTAAATCATCCATGGTGTGTTTTAGTGGTACTTACCCTTGTATTCCATTTTTGTTATTCTACCCCCCCCCCCCCCACCCCATGGTGATCCCCTGTACATCCCTGATCTATTGTGATTTTATGTATTTTTGTGGGGGTTTTTATGTCTTTTTTTATTTCTAATGAAAATATACCTTTTTAGTCAATGCCTTTGAAGTTTTGGTTGGTTAACAAGAGTTTTTGATATTCGAGGCCTTTTTCATTGAATTACTAGGGCTAGTTTCACACTTCCGTCTTTTCGCCAGATTGGTGTACTCCAGTACAGTGTATACAGTACAATGGCAGCGTGATAAGCTCCGGTCACATGCTGTCATTTGACCGGAGCATGTGACCTGGATGTTGCTGCGCTGCCATTTTACTGTATCACACTGTATTGGAGTGCGCCGGAACCGACAATCCGGCGAAAAGACTGATGTGTGAAACTAGCCTTAGTGGTATTTGCTCCTTATTGTAGGTAATATGTGTAATTTCTGCTGCTGGTTCAGCTCCTAAGTCTGCTGACTACATACACCTGGAGACCAAAATTAGAGAAAAACACACAATTTCCTAAATGTTTCTGTCACTGTGTGGTTCTATGTGATTATATCTTAACATGAGTAAACTAACAGTATTTTAAGCTTATTTAATAAATTTAATTTTTTTGAAAGCAGATAATAAAAATGTGAATGTGATAAATGTATAGAAAATGGATCAAAATTAGAGAACACTTTCAGATACCTGCAAGTTATTGGTTTTAATCTGGGTCTAATTTCCTTAATTTCCTGGCAAACCTTATTTAACTGTCAGCCTAACTTTCCAGTTTGTACTGACTGCAAAAATGCTGTGCTATTCCAAAGTGACTGAAACCCTTCGGCACCAGGTTGTCTAGATGAAGGCCAAATGGGTGACCCCATCATCCATAGCAAGAGGAGTTGGTCATTCCAAGTCTGTGATTTTGAGACTATTGCATCTTTACAACATCACAAACTCTTTCAAGTTCCTTAAGCAGGCTGGTCGCCCTTGAAAAAAAAAAGCAAGAGGACAGGATAATGCGGAGAATCTCCATGAGTAATCATTTCAACACTGTAGCTGGAATTGTTCGGTAGTTCATCAGTGAACAGGGTAAGAATCTGTCTCCTCATACAGTGTCACGACGTTTAAGAGCATTTGGATTGAAAGCCCACTCTGCAGTGACCAAACCTCTCATTAACAGAATCATAAGGCTAGACTCCCCTTTGGTGAGGAACATGTTGTGTGTACAGAGGAGAAGTGGTCCACAGTGGTGGATGAAAAGAAAGTTTAATTTATTTGGATCTGATGGGAAACATTTAGGTTTGTCGACAAACTGGGGAAAGACTGAACCCAAAGTGTGTTAAGAAGTTCGTGAAAGGTGGTGGAGGAAGTGGCATGGTTTGGGGAATGTTTTCTGCAGCTGGAGTTGAATCTCTCATACTGCTACATGGCAGAGTGAACACAAGTTTGGATCAGAACCTTCTTCAACAACACATGGTTCCTTACTTGTGTTCATCACTCAATCAGCCTGCAATTTTCATACAGGACAATGCCCCCTGTCACACAGCAAAATGGGGAAAGCAGTTTCTTGAATAAACAACATTGAAACAATGAAATGGCTAGCCCAGAGTCCTGATCTAAACCCAATAGAAAACCTCTGGAAAATCGTTGGTAATAAAGGTATGGCCAAGAAACCCACAACAAAGAACTGTGGCGGAGACTGGAAGAAGAATGGACCAAAATCACACCAGAGCAGTGTGAGAGATTATTGATGGCCTGTGGCCGCAGATGTGCTGAAGTCATTCAAATCAAAGGTCTGTACACTTCCTACTGATTGATGACTGTTGTTTCCCCTCAAGAAAATGTAGTTATCTTTCTCTGTGCTACAGTGATTGCTGTTCTCTAATTATGGTCATCACATTTTGGGCAAAGAAAAGGTTTTATGTTGATAAACTTTAGATCTTTTGTAAAACACTGTTCTAGTGGCATGGTGTACACTTTGCAAAAAAACCTTCAAATGTTAATCTTTGTAGATTACATTATTTCTGGAATAAGGAAGTGATCATACATTGTTCTCTAATTTTGGTCTCTAGTACATTCCTGATATCCCTTGCACATATATGGCTGTTGTTTGGAAAGGGTTAAATTAGGATTATACAGCTATTTTGACATGGATTTTAACTTAATATACCAGTCTTATCAGGTCTAAGATATCCATTTAATAATGCATACCGTAAATATTCTTCTGTCCTATCACTTTAATGACCTTTTCTTTAATCTTTTTAATGTGAAGTTGTGTAACTTTTATAATGGTTTTTTTTTTTTCTGTTAGATGTCGTAGGAAACATTGGAGGACTGAACTTCCATCAACCAGCGTTGTCATAACTTTTCATAATGAGGCCAGGTCCGCATTACTCCGCACAATAATCAGGTTAGTGTGTTTGCATATATATATTGTGATAACCTGCGCCCCGAATGTATTGGTGACACACGTCTGGCAGTGGGATTGAGGCACGTAAGAGCACTTTATCACATTAAAGAATCCAAGTGGTTTATTCGAGCACTTCATAAACCGCTGTTACAGTTCATATAACCCAAAAGATGCCATTCCTTGGCTTTCTCAGCAAAGACCAACACACATCGTAAAGTCAATACTGTTGGATTTCCCACACAGGTCTTCCTGACCCTTGTCAGTATGCAGACTCTGGTTTCAATCCTGGTTACCTCTATCTGAAGGTGGATGGTGTCCTTACCAGGTCCCCCCTGGATCCAGCCAGGCTTTACACATGGACTTTTCAGCCCATACCTTCTCCAGAAGGTCTCCTGAGCAGAGCGCACACACTCTGCTTCTGCTGCAACACTCTGCCTCAGAAACACAGGATTGATTTAACCCTTGGTGCTACACCCGCATGTGGTAAAGAGTGTTAAATCACTCTCACACGCCCTTTCCAGCACACAACTATGACTCTGCATGTAATGCAATCCGTGGAACCACAGGTCCCAGCCAACTTCACATTGCAGAGTACCAATGCTTCTGCAAAACATACCGGCAATTTACAATGCAGCCGGTTGATGCCTCACAGTATATGTAGAAATGTGTGAAAATTTGGGAAGTCAATTGTTTCTCTGAATCACCATCTTTTAGGTTAGGTGGGCTTCATATCAGTGGTATTGTGCCGCAATGCCGGATCCGGCACAAATGCGTTTCACTTCAATGCATTTTCTATAGACTCGTGCCAAGTTCCGGTCACATGCGGTTGTGTATGATGCACGCAACCGCATGTGACCGAAACTTGCCGCGAGTCCATAGGAAATGCATTGAAGTAAAACGCACTTGTGATGGATGCGGCATTACGGCAGAATACCGCTGATGTGAAGCCCACCTTAAATGATTGGTACTCTAATGACTTTAATGTCAGCAACCTGAATTCTTTTCATAACAGACAGAAACAAGCTTTATTATTTGGATACACTGCAAATCAAGCACATCACACTAACTAAAACGTGTACAGTAGTGTAAATTTGGTGCCCTCTAAACAACTTAACACACAACCATTAATGTCAAAACCACTGGCCATTTTACTTTAAGGGTGTACTCACTGTTGTAGCCAAAGTGTGACTATTTTGCGTGGCCACCATTATCAAGCTCTGCCTTAACTCTCTTGGGCATTTGGTTCACTAGAGCTTCACAGGAGCCACTAGAATTGTTTTCCACTTTTCATGACATCATAGAGTTGGGGGATGGTAGAGACCTTGTACACCTCTACCTTCCATTTGAGGATGACCCGCAATTGTATTCGCTGTATCGCCCATAAGAGTGGATACAGACTGTGTCACAAATAGTATTATATACACCGCTAAGTTGACTATATTAAACATGAAGCTATTGGATAATTATGTGGTCTGTGTCACACATGATAGGATTATATAGGTGGACTCTGTCGCATGTGATAGGATTTGATACACAGCTAAGTACCAGTACACTCCATCACAAATTATAGGATTAGATACACAGATCAGTGGACTGCATCACACTAAATAGGATTAGATAGCATGATTTACATGATAGCATTATATACACAATTCAGCAGACTTATCACAGGAGACTGTATCATAGGATTACTTAAGCAAGCATTGTTGACCTTAGGGAGATCAACATATCCACTGTGGAGACACCATCACGTGTTTCTCAACGCAGTGATTCTAGAGCAATGCCCCCTGGGAAGTATGCAAATAAGAAAGCCGTGGAGACACCATCACGTGTTTCTCAACGCTGCCAGGAAACTAGCCAGGTCTTTCACCGGGAAGGAACAACCACGGGAAGGGCAGTCTCCAGTCAAGGAGACCACCTATACCAGTGATGGCGAACCTATGGCACGCATGCCACCAGGGGCACGCATTCTGCTGGTACGCGTGCTCTCGCCTGATCCTGCCGCATTGCAGAACAAAGCTGTGTTTCAGCGGAGGAGACATTTCTCCTCGCTCTGACACTCCTCCTCTCTCAGGCTGCAGGTGTGTTGCCTAGGAAACGGAGGAGCGTCAGCGAGCGGCGCCGACGTAATGACGTCTTCTGGCCACGTGGAAACTGAGGACCCAGCGGCGCGCAGTGGGGGAGCGTGTGCAGGAAGGTGAGTTGTGTGTTGCTTTTTTTTATATAACTCGTGTGCGGCTGTGCCAAGGTGGGGATGGTGGGGGGGGGGGCGCAGCGCCAGCATGGGGTGGGGGTGGGAGTGGGAGAACGCACATGCCAGCATGGGGTGGGGGTGGGGGAACGCACATGCCAGCATGGGGTGGGGGTGGGGGAACGCAAATGCCAGCATGGGGTGGGGGTGGGGGAACGCACATGCCAGCATGGGGTGGGGGTGGGGAACGCACATGCCAGCATGGGGTGGGGGTGGGGGAACGCACACGCCAGCATGGGGTGGGGGAGAAACACACATGCCAGCAAGGGGGGGGGGATGACATGCATGCCAGGATGGTGGGGGGAACAATGCATGCCAGGATGGGGAAACATGCATGCCAAGATGGAGGAAACATACATGCCAGGATGGAGGAAACATACATGCCAGGATGGAGGAAACATGCATGCCAGGATGGAGGAAACATGCATGCCAGGATGGAGGAAACATGCATGCCAGGATGGAGGAAACATGCATGCCAGGATGGAGGAAACATGCATGCCAGGATGGGGAAACATGCATGCCAGAATGGAGGAAACATGCATGCCAGGATGGAGGAAACATGCATGCCAGGATGGAGGAAACATGCATGCCAGGATGGAGGAAACATGCATGCCAGGATGGAGGAAACATGCATGCCAGGATGGAGGAAACATGCATGCCAGGATGGAGGAAACATGCATGCCAGGATGGAGGAAACATGCATGCCAGGATGGAGGAAACATGCATGCCAGGATGGAGGAAACATGCATGCCAGGATAGGGTACATTTACCAGGAAGGGGAACATTTACCAGGAAGGGGTACATGCTGGAAGGGGGACATTTACCTGGATGGGGGTAAATTAACCAGGATTGGGAACATTTACCAGGTATAGGGTACATGCCGGGATGGGGGAACATTTACAAGGATGGGCAATATGTCAGGATGGGGTACATTTACCAGCATGGGGGAACATGCCAGGATGGGGTACATTTACCAGGATGGAGTACATTTACCAGGATGGAGTACATTTACCAGGATGGGGCCATGATGGGGACAAATATACCAGAATGTAGGAAATATATATCAGGATGGGGGACATGTTTACCAGGAAGTGGCCCAGGAAGGGGACATAACTGCACAATGAAGAGGGAGGGGAGCAACTCATACGTCTTTATGGGATTTCAAGATGTTCAGACTTTGAAATGTAGATGTGGATTACAGGGTGAAATCTGATTGCATTCCAGGCTAAAATCTCTGTCTAATATGCTGCAATTTTTTCCCGAAAGATCAACTGCTGTCTGGAAAGGGCAGGGGCTCAGCTCCAATGTGTGGTAAGCACGAATGAGCGTGATGCCCCCTGCTGAAGAGAAGACGGCAAAGGTAAGGTTACAATCAATTATTTACATAATAGGATTAGTTGGCACTTCGGAAAAAAAATTGGGTTTAGGACTACAGTTTGGGCACTTGGCCTGTAAAAGGTTCGCCATGACTGACCTATACCAAACATGGTATCCATCCACAGACAGCCGTTTCGGGGTATTTGCCCCTCATCAGTGTGGAGTAGGAATCATCTCCCTAAGGTCAACAATGCTTGCTTAAGTAGTCTTTTACTAGGCATTGCCCCCACTAGCCAGATTCCTACTCCACACTGAGGAGGGGAAAATACCCCGAAACTGCTGTCTGTGGATGGATACCATGTTTGGTATAGCTGGTCTCCTTGACTGGAGACTGCCCTTCCCGTGGTTGTTCCTTCCCGGTGAAAGACCTGGCTAGTTTCCTGGCAGCGTTGAGAAACACGTGATGGTGTCTCCGCGGCTTTCTTATTTGTATCATAGGATTAGACCTGCCTATGTGGACTGTATCACACTTTCTACAATTAGATACACAGACTGTATCACAAATGTTGCGCTTAGATACATTACTCAGTGGACTGTATCATACATGATTGTATTAGATATATGGCCTTGCTTACTGTATTGCACATGATAGGATTACATACATGGTCTTGGTCCAGTGTCGAGCCTCATACTGATGTCTTTAGTGCAGGAACACCTGAATGAGGCTTTACTGCTTTCTATATCTCTTTTTCTGCACTTTGCAGACACAATAGTAAACCTTATATACATGTCTCTGCGTTAGACATCTGAATGAGGCTTTCTACTGAGCATAGCGGAGTCAGTGTTCAGAGCTCAGCAGCAGGAGGATTTTTCTCCTTTGCTTTGCACACTGTGGGGATGGCAGTGGTGGTGAGCAATGGGCTGGGCAGCCTGACTTTGCACTAGAAACACCAGGCTTACAGCTGGAAAAAGTCACCACTACAGTCGTGGTCTCTAAATGGTGAGAATAGGGTTGTGGTGGTGACTTCTTCCACCAGTGAGAACAGCTCAATAGCCTGGTATCAGTAGTACAGTGTCAGGCTGACGGCCTGTGCTTCCAGTACGCCACCCCGTCACCTCTGGCAAACACTTTGTGAGTAATGACCAAGGGAATCTGTAGTTCAGAGCGCCACTCTGGCATACATTGAAATGCTTGCTTCACTGTCCACTTAAAGCGCACCAATCGCTAGGATTTGACTATATAAATTAAAGCCAGTGCTATACTCTCACTATAAGGCTGATTCTATACATACCTTTACTGGTCAGCTCGAATGTTTAGGTTTTGAAATCCAAGAAAGTAAAGTTTATAAAATCATCAGCTTCTTGAGTGACAGCAGCTGAGGATCAGATAATATCTGGGGGGTATTCATAGTTATCCCCTCCCCCTGTTAGACTTAGCATAGGTATCGATTTAACTTTTCACTACCAGGACCTGTGTGAGGTCATACTCATGTGACCAGAAGGGGAGGGGCCTCAACCAACAAAGCTATTACCAGGAAGCAACAATTTTCTGTTGGCTAAGGCCCTGCCCCTTCTGGTCACATGGGTATTACCTCAACACAGGTCCTGCAAGGGAAAAAGTGAATAGTTTGTATAATACTTTAATTCTAACAGGGGGAGAGGATAAGTATGCATACCCCCCCAGATATTATCTGATCCTCAGCTGCTGTCACTCAAGAAGCTGATGATTTTATAAACTTTAGTTTTTTGGATTTCAAAACCTATACATCCGAGCTGGCCACTAAAGGTATGTATATAATCAGCCTGATAGTGCCAGTATAGCACTGGCTTTAGGTTATATACGAAAATCCTGTTGATTGGGTCCCTTAAAGTTTTCAACTGGACATCAGTTTACAGCTTAGGCAGCCATAGTGCAGGCGATGCTATCGGACAATGATCAGTCGCAGTCTCCTCTGCCCTGGCGTCATGCACAGACACACACCAACAAATCTAAATAGCAGCACCTGGGAATGACAGAAAAAAAATACATTTTAAGACACTTTATTTCATTTTGTGTTGAAAATAAATGATTATATAATCACTAGAAGGTGGCCCGATTCTACGCATCCGGTATTCTAGAATTTACGTATTGTGTAGTTAATGTATGATTTTTGTTTTATTTATATATAGATAGATAGATAGATGTTGTGTGTAGTTACCAAGTGTTTGTGTAGGGCGCTGTACATGTTCTGGGTGTTGTCTGGGTGTGGCGGGGGTGAGAGCGGTGTTGTATGTGTGTTGCGTTTTGTGGAGCGTTGTGTGTGTGTGTTGCACGGTTTGTGTGGGTGTGGTGTGTTTTGGGGGGAGGTATGTTTTGTGCAATGTGTGTGTGTTGCGTGGTATGTGCGTATATTTATGTATGCCGCGGTGTTTGTGTGTTGGGTGTTGTGTGTGCAGCGTTGTCTGTGTGTGTGGGTGTCTGTGTAGGGCAGTGTTTGTGGTTCCCAGTGTGTGTGTGTGGTGTGTTGTGTGTGTGTGTGTGTGTGTGTGTGTTGGGGGGAGGTGTGCACCTCCCATCGTGCTCCATCCCCCATGCTGCGCACCCCCCATCGTGCTCCATCCGCCATGCTGCGCACCCCCCATCGTGCTCCATCCGCCATGCTGCGCACTCCCAAACGTGGTCCATCCGCCATGCTGCGCACTCCCAAACGTGCTCCATCCGCCATGCTGCGCACTCCCAAACGTGGTCCATCCGCCATGCTGCGCAGTCCCAAATGTGCTCCATCTGCCATGCTGCGCACTCCCAAACGTGCTCCATCCCCTATGCTGCGCACTCCCCATCGTGCTCCATCCCCCATGCTGCACCAGCATCAGCCTCTTCCCCCAGCATCAGCCTCTCTCCTCCCAGCATCAGCCTCTCTCCTCCCAGCATCAGCCTCTCTCCTCCCAGCATCAGCCTCTCTGTCCCCAGCTTCAGCCTCTCTTCTCTCAGCCTCCCCCAGCATCAGCCTCTCTCCTTCCAGCCTCCCCCAGCATCAGCCTCTCTCCTCCCAGCCTCCCTCCTCCCAGCCTTCCCCAGGATCAGCCTCTCTCCTCCCAGCCTCCCTCTTCCCAGCCTTCCCCAGCATCAGCCTCCACCTCCCAGCCTCCCTCAGCATCAGCCTCCCCCAGCATCAGACTCTCTCCTTCCAGCCTCCCCCAGCATCAGCCTCCCCCAGCATCAGCCTCTCTCCTTCCAGCCTTCCCCAGCATCAGCCTCCCCCAGCATCAGCCTTTCTCCTCCCAGCCTCCCCCAGCATCAGCCTCTCTCCTCCCAGCCTCCCCCAGCATCAGCCTCCGCCTCCCAGCCTCCCCCAGCATCAGCCTCTGCCTCCCAGCCTCCCCCAGCATCAGCCTCTCTCCTCCAAGCCTCCTCCAGCATCAGCCTCTCTCCTCCAAGCCTCCCCTAGCATCAGCCTCCCCCTCCCAGCCTCCCCCAGCATCAGCCTCCCCCAGCATCAGCCTCTCTCCTTCCAGCCTCCCCCAGCATCAGCCTCCCCCAGCATCAGCCTCTCTCCTCCCAGCCTCCCCCAGCATCAGCCTCCCCCAGCATCAGCCCACACCCTCCCAGCCTCCCCCAACATCAGCCTCCCCCAGCATCAGCCTCTCTCCTTCCAGCCTCCCCCAGCATCAGCCTCCCCCAGCATCAGCCTCTCTCATCCCAGCCACCCCCAGCATCAGCCTCCCCCAGCATCAGCCTCTCTCCTCCCAGCCTCCCCCAGCATCAGCCTCCCCCAGCATCAGCCTACACCCTCCCAGCCTCCCCCAACATCAGCCTCCCCCTCCCAGCCTTCCCCAGGATCAGCCTCACTCCTCCCAGCCTCCTCCAGCACGCCGTGCTCCTCTGCCGACACACACACACACACACACACACACACACACACACACACACACACACACACACACACACACACACACACCCGATCGCATACACTCACACACACCCGATCGCATACACTCACACACACCCGATCGCATACACTCACACACACACACATTGACGATATTGCACATACGCGCTCACTCACAACATCCGGAAATACCACATGCTTCTGGCCTCTGATCCTCCGGCAGGTCCTGGAAGCTCACTGCAGCACAGTATCGCGGCCGAGAAGCAAGCGATATCTCCGGATGCTGTGAGTGTGTGGATGCGATCTGATGTGTGTGTGAGGTGTGTGTGAGAGTGAGTGTGATCTGATGTGTGTGTGTGTCTGTTGTTATGTGTGTGCGTGTGGATGTTCCGCCGCTGCAGGACCTTGATGCGCTGGTAACTATGCTACCATGGTTACCAGCGCATCCCATCCCCCACTCGCACGGGAGCCCACACCAGCATACGGCGGCAAACCCCAGCAATGCGAGGGTTTGTGTCGGCTGGGTTGGCGGCGTATGCTGTTGTGGGCTCCCGGGGGTACAGTACTCACCTGGGAGTCGTGTCTCCATGTCAGTTCGGGGGATGTGTGCGGGGGGCGGGGCCAGAGCGAGCGTGCATTGTGTGAGGGGGGCGGGGCGTGGCCAAGTTGCCAATACGTGCAGGGTGCCGGGGCGAGAGGCCAATCCGTGTGGGGGGCGGAGCCTGTGCGAGCGGCCGGCCAATCCGTGTGGGGGGGAGCCAGGGCGAGCGACCAATCCGTGCGGGGCCATGGCGAGGCCAGCGGCCAATCCGCTTTGTGTCACCGTAAGGACACAATTTTGGAGCAAGACAGACAGACAGACAGAATAAGGCAATTATATATATATAGATTAATAATACAAAGGTCTCTGATTCCACCTTAACTGCTGTATACTTTTTAATCCACATCGCAACTGAATTTTGGCTTTGGATTTTGGTAGTCTCCTTCACTTTGGCGTAAAATACAGCAGATCGTCTGCATATTTAAATGTACCCTAAAAATAAGGGTAATTTTACTATGTTTTAAAATGCTTTGTGCTTCTTCTGTCCCAGTTCAGAAAAGTGACAGGACCAAACTCCGGCATTATTAAAAGATCTGTTCACACACCAGTCTGAACACAATACTCCAAAATCAGTACAATAGATTTCACACTTGTAAACATCGCTTCGCTCGCCTGATTCTGCTTTTTTCCCCCATTTTGCGCTGTGTTGCTTATTACAGAGAAATTGATATGTTACTTTTGGAGAGCAATATGTGAAATCTCTGCTTGTAGTGCGACTGAGTCTCTTCTGTGGGTGTGTTTCAGCCTTCCCTCCCAGACACTTGTCAATCAGCAGCACCTGAACCTTCTAGCTGCTGAGCTCGGATTGGAAAGGAGGGATGAAGGCACATGCCGAAGAGAACACGCCGAAGAAACGTCTCATGGGACCTCAAGCAGAGATTTTGTACTTAACAGTACACAAGCAACAAACACAAATATCTCCGCTATGGAGCGATGCAACGCAAAATGTAAACACCGCAGCAGAATCTGGGGAGCACAGGGAATTTACATGGTATCCAGTTCTATTTTTTTTTTGAACAAGTGACAGGCCCTCTTTAAAGATATTGTCCCAAAGATGCAACTAGTGATTTTTGTAGTCTCCACTAAGATTAGGACTTGTATAGTCCTGTTATAAACATTAAGACCTTGTTCACATCTTTCAGGTAGGTTTAGTTAGAAGCCTTGATCACAGAATTTGTTGAACATGCTAGAAAAATATTGTTGGTAATTTATCCATCACATAACACTGTATTTTATTTTTTTTGCTCCTATGACAAAGGAAAAAGCCCCAAAGGACTATGCAGATTTCATCCTAGTGTTTGGCCGAGGCTAGCGCTGAATAGTCGGCGTGTAACCCACAGGTGTTTCTTTTTCTTTCCATGTCTTGATTTCGTTAACTGACCTTTGTTTTTTGTTTGTTTCCTTTTTAGTGTATTAAAAAAAAGTCCTGTTCACCTAATTAAAGAAATTATACTAGTTGATGATTACAGTGACAGTGGTAAGTCTACAGGTTTATTAACCCCTACCAAGCATTGGATTTAATAGTGTGTCCGACTTCAGGTCCCCATATATGGAGTAGGCCCTGTGGCTGCGCCCATATCATACTATGCAGATTTTGATTGTTTTAACACTAGAACTACTGGACTCGTGACACCTAAATAGAAATACATAGTGCAAAGTAGTCAAAATGACTACCTCCGTAGTTCTAGTGTTAATTAGCCGGCATGTGCCTGTAACACCAGCGTCCGCTGCTTGCTCCAATCGCTGGCATTTAAATCACGTGTTTGCATTTGCAAGATGCGATGGGTTGGTAGAGCCGCCATCTAACACTTCATGTGAAGCCTCGTGTGAAGTCATTTGTTCAAGTTCTCTAAAGGGACTAAAAAAATATTTTTTAAATACAAAAAATTGAATTACTTTTGCTTCACACACCCGCCTATGTCCTCAAACAGGCATATCAACAGAAAGATCAAACAAATGATGTCTACTGGAATCAGGCGAGAAAACAATGAAAACACAGGGTGAAAGGGTTAAAAAAAAGCGCACTTTTTTATTGCATTTACGCATTTTTTCATATGCGTTTTCCTGCTTTTGTGCTTTTTTTTTTTTTTTTTTTTTTTTTTTTAAAGTCTTTTAAGAAATAACGTCTGGAACACCAATTCTGAGTCTGAAGTGGGTGCAAAAGCCTAAAAAATCTACACTATATGGAGAGAAGGTATGCACACCAGTGACTCTGTAAGGGGAATATATGAAAAGCAGAAACTGCTGTGTGAATACTCACATGAAAAATCCAATAGCTATATGTAAGAATGAAAGTATGAAAATGGAATCTGCATTACTGCCATGAACATATGAATAAAGAGAAATTTAGCTACTGAATTGATCAATGCAATAGAGCCCCAACACTATGCCAAAGTATTTCTCTACGTTGGGGTCCCTAGCTTGTGTGTGTCCTCTCATGCAGTTAAAAAACTTACCGTGTATGGGAAGCTGAGACCCAGGCTATATATGCGTATAATGTGAACTGGCAATAGGTGTGGTGGGGCCGGGTTCACAAACAAAAGACTTTTTTTTTTTTTTTTTTTTTTTTTAAGTCTTTGCAACCGCGAGGGTTCCTGCACTGTACCCCCACGATCGCTGCCTGGTCTCGGGCTGATGTTACAGCCAGAACTCTGATCTCACTGTCTGGAGAAGAGCCTGCGCCGCCCCCGGCTGTTTAACCCCCCTGAATGCTGCGATCAGTGCGATTGCAGCATTCAGGAGGCAGGGAGAGGGATGATCGCTTACCTCTTCCTGGCGATCGGGTCCCTAGAATGCGATCACAGGGACCCAATTGCTGCCATAGTAGCCCTGGGTAGTCACCATTACGACCCCAGGTTGCTTAGCTACGGAGAGCCTCACACACCATGCTGGTGTGTGAGGCGAAGTGCTGACATATAATACCCCATAGTGATAAAGCATTGCAGGTGATTATAGAAACGCAGAAACAATTGACATGCTGCTTCTTTTTTCGCAACAAAATCTGCAAGGAAATAAGAAGCAGCGTGTTCACAGCAAGTCAGGTTTCTCATAGGCTTTGCTGGGATGCTTTTTCCTTGCTTTTATTGATTAAGGCTCTATGCGCACACTGCTGTTTTTGCCGCGAGTTTTTCTGCGGTTTTCACGGACGAAAAGGTGCGGTTTTTGTTCCAAACCTAGCTGCAGTCCTTCTCCAGGAAAACCTATGGGAAAAAAAATGTTGTGCGCACACTGTGTTTTTACCTCTAGGTTTTGCTGCAGAATTTCTGTAGCAAAAAGAATGCATGTCACTTCATTTCTGCAGGTACCTGCGATTTTTGCCATAGAAATGGTAAAAAAAAAACGCAGGTACCAACCTGCGGCAAAACCATGGTTGCGTTATTACCTGCGGGTTTTGCAGTGGGTGCGGTATTCTGCCAGAGGGTGCGGATTTTTCTTAAGAAAAAGTTATTTCCCAGTGCGCACAGGGCCTTAAAGAAGCCAGGAAGAGCGCATGAGAAAAAAACGCAAAAAACCCCACGTGGGCACAAGACCTAAGTTGCTAATTGTCCATAGTTTCTTTTAATTCTTAACTTTTAGTCTGTCTGTTCTGTAGAAACCCAACAATCTAAGCCTTCCATGTAAACTAATAAATACTGGAATTTGCTTGCTACAGATAACCTTTTAATTCTGGAGTGTTACCGTGGAAAATATGCCAAGGTTATTGCATTCAAGTTCTAGCATGGTTTATATATTAATATGAGAAAATGTGTTTTCCCAATCCACAAACCGCCAAAATATAGAATGGAGGAATCCTTGCAGTGTTGGCCTATGGAGGAGCACGACTTTCAAACAAGGGGAGGTCCGTTTATTCATACAAGTCTGAAATGGTGAAGATTGACCTGTACAGAGCAGTGTCAGACTATGTTGGGACCTATTACCTTAAGGAGGGATATCCTGTACACCATACCAAGTTACAAATTATTATGCAATTGCTTTTTTTTGTCTGATTTTCCTAAATGGTGGATGCAAATGAATCAGTACAATGTTCAAATGCTCAATAGTTAGAGTATAAATCACATTTTATTGGACAAATATCCCAATGATAAGTGTTTCCTTTTCCAAAGCTAAAAAAACCCTCAAAATGCACTGTTCCAAATTATTATGAACAACAGTTTCCAAACATTTTATAGGTTGTAAAGAACTGAAAATGGTCATTTGTTGAATTTGCAGTATTAACAATTCACATTTACTGAAATCAAAAGGTCTTCCAATCAAAGGCTTCTTAACAGTCCAAGTTACAGGGTAACATAGGACCCCTTCTTTGATATCATCTTCACAATTCTTGAAACCATTGAAGTGGGTTTTTGGATAGATTATCCTTGAAAATCTTTGTAGGGTGTCAGAATAGCCTCCTAGAGCTGCGGTTTTGATGCAAACTTCTTCCCCACCTCAGATCTTTTACCTAAGGATACTCCAAAGGTTCTCAATAGGGTTGAGGTCAGAGGAGGCTGGAGTTTCCAGCCGGAGTTTCTTTCCTTTTATGCGCATAGCAGCCAATGATTCAGAGGTATGTTTTGCAGCATGAGATGGTGCATAGTCATGCAGGAAGATGATTTGCAATGGATGGCACTATTCTTCTTTTTGTACCATGGAAGAGAATAGTCAGTCAGAAACTGTTCTTTGCCAAGGTCATTTCTACATTGTCAGCTACCCTAAAGGGGCCAACCAGCTCTCTCCCCATGATTCCTGCCCAAAATATGACTGACATCTCCTAGCTGATATTGCAGACTTGTTCAGCCATGGTGGCCATCCACCAGTCATCCACTACTCCATCCAACTGGACCATCCAGGTTTGCAAAGTACTCATCAGTTAGGCCGGTGTCACACTTGCGTGTGCTTCGCGTTGCTTCATCCGGAACTCACACTTTCCTCACAGGAGCTGGTCAGTTGCATGCATCTCTATACAGCTGAGACGCTCCTGTCCGGAGAGTGTGTGGCCGTGATGGGTGATGCAAAGCGAGCCATGCACTGGCCTTCAGAAGACTGTTTTAAAATTAGTCTTCATCTATGTCTGGGCCTGCTTCAACCATTTTTGCTTGTTATCACTGTTTAGAGGTAGACAACAGTAGGTTTATGCACAACTGAAAGCATCTGATGGAGGATCCTACACCTTGCTGAACTTGTCTGGCAGAAACCTTCACTATGACTTTATCTGCACAAAGGAGCCTGTGTTGTGTATTAGCCACAAATGTCTTCACAGTACGATGATCACGTCAAAGTTTACAGAAAATATTTAGTTTTCATACCCTATCCAATACATTGTACTATTTCACAGCAGAGCGACTTTTTTTCTTTCCCATATTGGTTGAAACCTGTGTCCTGCTGAATAATGTGGAACGTTCATAAGTAGTCTTCCTTTAACTGGGCTGCTCTGGCAAACTGAATATCACACGTGTTTGTCAGTGACCGAAAGAGCCCTGAGACACATTACCATCCAAGAGTTTATTTGGAAAAAAAAAAAACTTATGACACTTAAATCCAATTTGCATAATAATTAGGTACTCCGTGTATTTAATGGTTGGTATAGGCATAACGATGAACGTTTTGTTCTGCTGTCTCATTGTAAAGGTGATGCTAATGATGACATTTGTAACTTCCTTTAAGAAAAGTGTATATATTTTCTGGCATCTCTGAGCCGCCCCCTTGATCTGTGGCTAGAAAATAAGTATTTGGTCCGGTCTCCTCTCGGTATGTGTGTAGTATGGGCTGTTGTCTTCAGAGATCTCTGGTCCACAGCTTACACCAATGTAATGTAAAGCTAGTTATCAGCATTCATTTTAAAAATGTTGCCTTGATTTTCCAGATTCCCATGTTGGATCTTTTCCTAAAATGTTTTGTGCAATATTTAATTTGTATTTTTCTGACTTATTTACAAGCTGAAGATGGGGCTCTTCTTGCAAAGATTGAGAAGGTGCGAATCCTTCGGAATGACAGACGTGAAGGTATGGATCTGACAATATCCAATTCTTGGTGGGTGGGTTGTGAGGGGGGCAGTTTTTCTTAAAACTCACAACCTAATTAAATTGGCAAAACCTAGAAAAGACTTTATCTTTCACATAGCTACTTGCTAGCATGGACATATTTATTTATTTATTTTTTTTAATTGTTGAAAACTTGGCAGTCTGTACAAACGAAAAAAACACTTGGCTAAGGGTACTTTCACACTTGCGTTATTTTCCTTCCGTTACAATCCGCCCTTTTGGGAAACAGCGGAATCCGTTAACGGATTCCGCTGTTTCCCATAGACTTGTATGGTTGACGGATTGTACCAAAAGGAGCTGCGTTGCTTCCGCTGGGCGACGCTCCGTTGCTTCCGCCCAGCGGGAGGAACGCAGCATGTAACGTTATTTTGAGCAGCGGAATCCTCTGGATTTCACTGCGCATGCTCTTTTTTTTTTTTTTTTTTTTTTTTTTTTTTTTTTTAAATCAAACTTTATTTTGGCTCGCGGTGGCCGAACGTTCAGCTGAGCGCCCGGCCGTCGGCAAGCGACAGCGCTCAGCTGAATGACCGGCCACCAGCATGCCCGGCCGCCGGCAAGTCACAGCGCTCAGCTGAGCGCCCGCCCGCCGGCATGCCCGGGCGCCGGCAAGTGACAGCGATCAGCTGATCACCCGGCGGCCGGCTGCAGGGAGCGATCAGCTGATCACCCGGCGGCCGGGAGCGATCAGCTGATCACCTGGCAGCCGGCTGCAGGGAGCGATCAGCTGATCACCCGGCGGCCGGCTGCAGGGAGCGATCAGCTGATCACCCGGCGGCCGGCTGCAGGGAGCGATCAGCTGATCACCCGGCGGCCGGCTGCAGGGAGCGATCAGCTGATCACCCGGCGGCCGGGAGCGATCAGCTGATCACCCGGCAGCCGGCTGCAGGGAGCGATCAGCTGATCACCCGGCGGCCGGCTGCAGGGAGCGATCAGCTGATCACCCGGCGGCCGGCTGCAGGGAGCGATCAGCTGATCACCCGGCGGCCGGGAGCGATCAGCTGATCACCCGGCGGCCGGGAGCGATCAGCTGATCACCCGGCAGCCGGCTGCAGGGAGCGATCAGCTGATCACCCGGCAGCCGGGAGCGATCAGCTGATCACCCGGCGGGCGGGAGCGATCAGCTGATCACCCGGCGGGCGGGAGCGATCAGCTGATCACCCGGCGGCCGGCTACTGGGAGCAATCAGCTGATCACCCAGCGGCCGGCTGCAGGGAACGATCAGCTGATCGTTCACTATAGTCTGCCGCTGGTAAAACCGGGAAAAAAAAAAAAAAAAAAATCAAAACGAATTGCGTTGTTTTGCAGCATCCGTTGCATCCGTTGTCACTATATGCAACACATCCGTTGCATCCGTTACACAACGCAATGCAACGGATACCGTTCAACGCAAGTGTGAAAGTAGCCTAACCCAGCTTGTCTAATAATAAAGATTGTGCATTAGATTGCCAAACTATTATTTAAAAGCCTTGGTGGAAGATTGTCTGACTTACAAAAAAATGTTAAAAACGCTGGAAATGTTATAAAGTAATGAAAGAAGATGAAATGATTAAGAGAATGTTAGTAGGATAAGGCCTCCCAAGCCGTCTATATAGGCATGCAGGTCAAAGAAAGTTGAACATAATAATACCTTAATATCTGCGTTTTGATGTCTTATTTTAGAGAAACCCCCATTTTTTTTAATATGGAAATGAGCTGTTAAGATCTATGGGCTGATCATATCGTCCCAATATTCTCCTTCTGGGGGTGTGTACTTCTTTCCTTAATGACACTGCCCAATTATCAGCAGGCAGCCAAATTCAGAGGAAGAACATGCCCCACAATAGCTTAGAGCAGGGTTATCAGTGAGAGATGTAATGACGGACAGTCTGATGATCTGACCTTATTACAGAGCTATTAGATATGAAAAAACCACAATAAACAATTAAAAACATGATAAAACATCACCGAAATGAATCATCTGGGGGAATAGACAGATTGTTACATGGACAGAATTGTTACACAGACAAGGATGGTCTCAGGGAAACCACCAAAGATACTCGGGATTACCCATAAATCCTGTGAATAAATCGGTCACAGTGTGAATAATTACATTCAAATCTTAATCAGTTGAATCCTGAGACCCCCGGTCAGTGTTGAAGTGTCACAAACTGAGGGTATAAAGACTAACCAGGACTATACATGTGAATGGCAGAGGACAGCTAAAAGACCCAATATAGGAGTAATCCCATGTGGGATGTATATAAGCAGGTCAACCATTCAATATAATACCGAACAAGTAAAGAGTTAATTACCTGGAAGTCAGAGGGACAAAGGTTAAACCTTCAGTTTGAGAGACCCCCCAGTGAGGAACCTGGACTTCAAAACTGACCGGGGGTCTCAGGATTCACCTGATTAAGATTTTAATGTAATTAATCACACTGGGACCGATTTTATTCACAGGATTTATGGGTAATCCTGAGTATCTTTGGTTTTCCCGAGACCATCCCTGTCTGTGTAACAATTCTGTCTGTGTAACAATCTGTCTATTCCTCCAGATGATTCATTTTGGTGATGTTTTATCATGTTTTTAATTGTCTATTGTGGTTTTTTTCATATATATTTTTTTTTTTTTTTTAAACTCGTTTTATTGAAGGGTTAAGTATGGCATTACATCAGAAATCAAATGAGCAATTTGTACAGTCAGGATATGGGTAAACATTGGTTAATATCTAGAGTGATAACACATCAATAATCAAGTGAACGTCCTGTATTCTTAGGATGGAATTGAAACAGTAGATACTTCAGATTTGTTTGCTCACAAGTTATATCAAACATGGGGCAGAAAACCCATAGTGACAAGGCATATGCAAACTTGGTGTCGGGGACCACGGCACCCTGCTGATACGTAACCTTATGATCTATAGATTTCCCCTTCCGTATCACTGGAATGATGGCAAATTATTACTACGACAGCAGTATCTGCAGGTTATTAGCCAGGGAACCGGGTGAACCCTCAGTCAAGGGTGAATCCAACCATCTGCCCCATATCTTGTCAAATTTATTTAAAGAACATCTAGTCTTAAATACAAATTGCTCTAGCGGAATTATAGCATTTACCAGTGGAATCCAAGAGGCCATAGATGGGGGATGAGTACTCATCCAATTTAATATAATGCCCTTCCGGGCCAAAAACAGGACCTTTTTTAATAATAGGTTCTCATCTTGGGACCAAGAGTGTACATCTACCACACCAAATAGGCACAGGATCGGGCTCGTAGGAACCGGGTTTTCAAGTATGGAGGAAAGAGCCGCTATAACCTCACCCCAATAAGAGTGAATGACCCGGCATTCCTATATCATGTGCCAGAAATCTGCACCATCTCTCCCACACCTCGGACAACCCTCCCCCACCGACTTGTTTATCTTTTTTAGTCTCTGGGGAGTGATATAACTCTGGTGTATTATGTATAATTGGATCAGTCTGTTGTTAATTGCAGGAGAGACCAAAGTGTGGGATTCGACGATATCGTCCCAAATTACATCATCTATTTCAGGAATCCTGACTCTCCACTTATCCCGGACAGAAAGAGGGTTATTCATGGCTTTGGCCCGAATGAGAGAGGAGTATAGTTTAGAGATAAGACCTTGCGATCTAATAATTCCAATGATCGGGAAGGACAAGAATCTAACCCCACGACCAGAGAACTGAGCCCAAAAGGCGTGCCTGATCTGGAGGTACTGAAACCCATGGGATTCCGGCAATTCGAATTCCGCTCGCAGTTGTGCAAAAGGGCGGAGTTCGCCATCACGGACTATTGAGCTCAGGGAAGCTATTCCGCGATTCCTCCATTCACCAAAGCCCGGCAACCCACAAAAGTGCGGAAGGTCCAGGTTACCCCATAAGGGGGTCTCAATCGGTACATCATGGAATCCGAATATGGCTTTAGCCTCTTTCCAAATCCTGGTCCCCAGTTTGTGTATCAGGAGGATGCGACCCTCAGGGGCTCGTTTGTAATCTGTCAATAGGGGCCATAGGAGATCCACACCCGTGAACTCTGCCAAAAATCCCTCCGGAGAACCCGTCACCCCAGGTAGTGTCCATTGACCCAGATATTTCAGTCGTCCGGCCAGGTAGTATACATAAAGATCAGGAAGGGCCATACCCCCCAGGTCTTTGGGCCTCTGTAATTTGGCCAATTGGACTTTCGATCTGGCAGCACCCCAGACAAAGGTAATCATTAAGTCCAAAGTCCAAAAGAAGGAGCGGGGAATCTGCACAAATACATGCTTGACTACTTTGCACCATGTATTTCTATATGTGTCACGAGTTCAGTAGTTCTAGTGTTAATCCTTCCTGCCACTGAAAGCGGGAGCTGGCTCCATCTATTAAATTTCTCCCCGAGGTGTGATAAAAGAGGGGCGATATTTCTTGCTATCATCTCCGAAGGGCTTTTTGTCAGTATAATCCCCAGGTATTTAAAGTGATCCACCACAGGAATCCTACATATGTGAGTGTTCGCCGTTTCCTCTCTGTCCCGGGACAAAAAGAGGAGGTACGACTTTGACCAGTTTATTGCCAGGCCCGAGAACTCCCCGAATTGGTCAATAAGCTCCACAGCCCTGGGAATGGAGGAATCCGTATCAGATGCAAACAATAACAAGTCATCTGCATACAGAGACAGGCGTTCATCTCCCTTACGGTGCTTCACTCCTTGGTAAATTGGGTCCGCCCGAATACGCACCACCAACGGCTCCATGGCCAGGGCAAACAGGACAGGGAATAGGGGGCATCCCTGTCTGGTTCCGCTTCCCAGGGAGAAAGTTTCTGACACTCCGCCACCCACCTGAATGTTAGCAAACGGTGCTTTATACATAATCTCAATCCATCTGATGAATTCGTTGCCAAAACCAAATGCCCGCAGCACCTCCAGCAGGTATGGCCATTCTATAGAATCAAAGGCCTTGGCCGCATCCAATGAGACCAGAGCCCAATCCTCCTCTAACTTGGTACCCATCTGTAAGATCACCTGCGCCCTCCTCAGGTTATTCGAGGTACTCCTACCCGGAATGAATCCCGACTGGTCTTCATGTATTATGGAGGAGATCACTTTAAGTCTAGTTGCCAATATTTTATAAGAATTTTATAGTCAGAGCTCAACAAGGAGATCGGTCTGTACGAGCCGCAATCCATTGGGTCCTTGTCTGGTTTCAGTAGCAGAACGATGGTTGCCTCATAGAAAGAGTCAGGCAACCGTCCCTTGCGGAACGAAGCCTCAACCGTTTCCAGGAGGGCTGGAGCAAGCCCCCCCTGATATTTGCTAAATATTTAAATTGGGAGTCCGTCAGGACCGGACGCCCTACCTTTATTAAGTGCCCCCATCGCTTCCACCACATCCTCCATACTAATGGGCTCATCCAAGGCCGATCTCTGAGCCGAAGTCAGTCTGGGAAACTCCAGACCTCGCAGGTAATCAGCAATCTCCTCCCTCGACATGGTCAGTCTGGATTCATATAGGTTCCTATAAAATTCCAAGAACACTTCCAAAATGTCATTAACGGAAGTAACTGGTTCACCACTAGGGGCTCTAATCTTAAGGACCGCAGGTGAGCTATTGGACTGGTGCACCAAGAACGCTAGTAAGCTACTAGATTGGTTCCCTTGCTCGAAATACCTCTGGTTCGTGAAGAAGACATGTCTCTTGGCCTTATTCTGTAAATATAAAATATTTCCTCCCAGCTTGTAACCATTGGGTTGTGTTTTCTTCGGACGGGTCCGAAGTAAATCTATGTTCTAGTGTTCTATTTTGAGTGGCCAATTCCTCCTCCTCTCTGGCCGTCTGTTTCTTGATATATGAGATGGAGGAGTGACAGCATCCCCTCAAATACGCTTTAAGTGCGTCCCAATAGGCCGAGTGATTTTCCTCTATGGATTTCGTCTCAGTGTATGCCATAATTTGGTCAGGAATCCTATCATTGGTTCCAAAAAGTGTAAGTCACCAAGGGTTAATTTTCCGTGACAATCTGTGATTTACATCCCTCCCATTTAATGCCGACAAATACCGGGGAGTGGTCTGATACTGATCTGGGCAAGTGGCATACCATTTGTATATGAGCACAGACTCTCTCATTCACACATATGTAGTCAATCCTAGATAAAGAGTTTTTTCCCGGAGTATATCATGTGTATTCTCTCAATACTGGATTGTAGAATCGCCACATGTCACGCCATCCCACCTCCTGTAGGAATGCGCTCAGTCTGGTTTGTATTGCATGAGAGATTGAGATCTGTTGGGAGCTGAATCTATCCAATCCTGGTTTATTGATCAAGTTAAAGTCCCCCATGCAGAGCACCAGAGCTTGTGGGAATTGCGAGGCAAACTTAGCCGCCTCATACAGTATCGAAATACCCATTGCAGGGGGGATGTATATGGCTAGGATCACTATCATTACACCATCAATGTGAGCTTGGATAAACACATCTCCCATCATTATCCTTTATGATCCTACCCGTGTCCCAGCGCAATGTTTTGTGGATTAGCACTGATACTCCCCTAGAATATGAGGAATGAACAGAATGGGCTGATCATTGAACCCAAGGCTTCTGTAGCACTGTAGTGGTCTCTAACGATAAGTGGGTCTCTTGTAAACATACGATCTGAGCTTTGGATCTTCTGATATGTGCAAATACTGCTGCCCTTTTCCTGGCTGTGCCCAGTCCCCTAACATTCCATGTCATCAAGTTTAAAGCCATTGAAAGATATCACCTGCTAGACTAAATGAAGTATGTCAAGAACTCAACCTATAGTAGAACTTGGGTAAACGTACCCTTGAATGCAAACAATCGGCTGCACTTACGCAGCTGACAAGAACTGGTCCAATAGTGTGACCAGGAGAGATTTTCCCTAGCATCGACTAGGGTGAACCAATGTGGCTAGATAACGTGCTTGGTACGGGGGTGTCCTTAAACAAGGACTTGAGCGGTTACTGCAGTCCAACAGCTTAAATTTATCAATTACCTTGCTACACAACCTATAACATGTATAAATAAGGGAAAGAATAAAGGGATATGGAAATAGGAGGATAAGGGGGGGAGAGAAAGAGGAAGAAGAGGAAAAAAAAAAAGGGGGGTGGGGAAGGGAGTGGTATGGAGGGGGGGGAGGAGAAGTGTGAAGGAGAGGTATGGAGGGGGAGGGAGCATGGGGGGGAAGCGGGGGGTTGAGGGAGGGGGGAGTTGGAGGTTGAAGACAAGGGAAGAAGGACTGTGGGGGGAGAGATTTAGGGGACAGGCGGGGGAGAAGGGTTGGTGTGAGAGAAGGAGAAGGGGGGGCGAATAAGGGGGGGCAGGGATAAGGGGGTTGAGCAGGAGGGGGGGGAATAAGAGTGGGGAGGAAACTAAAGGGATAATTGCAAGTAGCCTTAGGTTATGAGATACTATAATCAGGGCTGTGGAGTCGGAGTCGTGGAGTCTGAGTCGGAGCTCATTTTGGTGGAGTCGGAGTCGGAGTCGGTATAAAATGCACCGACTCCGACTCCTAAAATATATAATAAATTGGGGACAGGAGTGCAATGCAGAATGTGCTGAATATTTTACTAAATAATAACATTTAGTATAATGCTTATATTTAAGTGAAAAATGTATTGTAGTACAATGTGAACATCAGACATTTAATTGTTTTTATGATACAATAATCAAGATATTTGGATAGAACATAAAATATATTTATTGGAATACAACTTTAGAACACAAAAAACTGTAATAAATTGTAAATATGTAATACACTATGTAATATACAGTAGATTACATATATATCTTGTGTGTGTATATACACTGTATATACATATATATATATATACAGTGTATATACACACACAAGATATATATGTAATCTACTGTATATTACATAGTGTATTACATTTACAATTTATTACAGTTTTTTGTGTTCTAAAGTTGTATTCCAATAAATATATTTTATGTTCTATCCAAATATCTTGATTATTGTATCATAAAAATTATTAAATGTCTGATGTTCACATACACATATTCATGTACTACAATAAATTTTTCACCTAACTATAAGCAATATATGTAGGAGTCGGAGTCGGAGTCGGAGTCGGAGTCGGAGTCGGAGTCGGAGTCGGAGTCGGAGTCGGAGCCGGAGTCGGAGTCGGAGCCGGAGTCGGAGCCGGAGCCGGAGTCGGAGCCGGAGCCGGAGTCGGAGTCGGTGCAAGAGAATTTGAGGAGTCTGAGTCGGAGTCGAAGGTTTGGCTTACTGACTCCACAGCCCTGACTATAATACGTGGTAGCCTAAGGAGCTTCATAAAGTTCTACAATAGAAAAAAAAAACAACATTGTGAACTTAGGTGTGTTGCAGAATAGTGCGATCCCAAAATGGGGTCCCATACCAGACCGAGAAATACAGGATAACATGAGTCCGCTTGAAGGTGCTTTTGGTGACGCAGCAAAGGTCCGGCCCAGGTCCCATCAGACCTCACCTCAGTCCTGGCCCCACAAGCGACGCAACTGCCACCGAAGTGGCGGTAATCCGAGACTCTAGGACTCAAACTGAACGCAGCAATGATCGCAGGCCGTATTATATCCGAGAACGCGGCCCCGGCCCGCCTCCAGTCATCCAGACGCGAGGGGGGGAGGCCAGACAACTGGCTCAGTGGAGGATCCATGTTGGTCACATCTGGGGACCCACAAGCGTCCGGAGGATCGCGATCGCAACAGCGCATCTTCACACAATCACCAGCTTGTCAGCAATCTGGAGCCAGGAGATCGGGAGGCGGACGCAACAGCGATCCCAAACCCCCTTCCATTTACAAAACAGGAGAAAAGAAGGAAAAATTATTTTGCGCCTTCAATAGCGAGGGACGCAGTATTCCAACAGTGGAAGATCAAAAAATCGATCGCAACAGCGATTTCAAACACAACGCCCCAGAAACCGGGGTCGCATTTCCGTCCTCACTCCGGGAGAGAAAAGGAGAGGTGGGCCGAAACTGCGATGTAGACATACCAACGATCACCAGGATGTCGCCCGAATCAGCAGCGCATCAGCGTTTCCTTTTCAGCGAGTTGATCCAATCTTCCGCTTCCGCAGGAGAGGTGAAAAACAGGGAACGCTCTTGATGAACCACTCTAAGGCGGGCTTTGCACGTTGCGACATTGCAAGCCGATGCTGCGATGTCGCACGCGATAGTCCCCGCCCCTGTCGCAGGTACGATATCTTGTGATAGCTGGCGTAGCGATAATTATCGCTACGCCAGCTTCACATGCACTCACCTGCCCTGCGACCGTCGCTCTGGCCGGCGACCCGCCTCCTTCCAAAGGGGGCGGGTCGTGCGGCGTCACAGCGACGTCACACGGCAGGCGGCCAATTGCGGCAGAGAGGGCGGAGATGAGCAGGATGTAAACATTCCACCCACCTCCTTCCTTCCGCATAGCCACTGGCGGCAGGTAAGGAGATGTTCCTCGTTCCTGCGGCTTCACACACAGCGATGTGTGCTGCCGCATGAACGAGGAACTACATCGTACCTGTCGCGGCACCGGCATTATGGAAATGTCGGCGCCTGCACCGATGATACGATAACGACGCTTTTGCGCTCGTTCTTCTTATCATCTCGGATTTACACACTACGACATCGCAAGTGACGCCGGATGTGCGTCACTTTCGATTTGACCCCACCGACATCGCACCTGCGATGTCGTAGTGTGCAAAGCCGCCCTAAGACCAGCTGGGAAGATCATGGAGTAGACAATCTGGTGTTCTCTAAGGCGTCTTTTCACTTGGATGAAGGATGCCCTTGTTTTCTGAAGAGACGCAGAGAAGTCAGGGAAGATCAATATGGAGGCGTTATGTGAGATCGGGCCCTTGCGTCTTGCCGCACTTAGGATCGCATCTCTATCCCTGCTGCTCAATAGCCGGGCCAAGAGGGATCTGGGCTGCGCTCCCAGGGTAGGAGGCCTAGCCGGCACCCGATGGGCTCTTTCTATGGCGAAAGCCGCAGACAAAGTCGCATCAGGGAAGGTTTCGGAGAGCCAAGTTTCCATAAACTTACATGGATCGCTCCCTTCTGTTCTCTCCGGCATCCCTAGGATTCTTAAATTATTGCGACACAGACGATTCTCTAGATCATCAGCCCTCTGTGCCCATTTGTTTTCCGCATTTTCCAAGGAGGCTAGTCTGCTCGGTGTTGCTCTTGCGTCGTCTTCTAGCGTGGAGATCTGTTCCGTCTCCTTTACCCACTCTATTAGGTTTTGCAAATCCAGCCTGAGGAGACCCACATCGATCTTAACCTCCTCGATTTTGCCCGTCAGCGACACTTTCGAATCCTGTATCGCTGCAAGTAATTGTGTAGTGACTTGCTGTAAGGTCATCTCCTGCGATCCCTTAGATCCGGCCTCCATGTCCTCCTCCTCCTCCGCCTCGCTGGCTTCCCACTCTGCCTGTTTCCGGCGCCATCTTTCTGGGAGTCACGGGCAAATTTCTCCAGCTTCTCGGCCGCCGCAGCGCTATGACCTCTGCTCATGTTACCGATCAAGATAATCACCGCACCACAGGTAATCTGGAGCTGTATTTAGGCACCAATTTCAGCAGGATTAATATTGTAAATCAGCGTTGGATAGCGGAGCTGCTCTCAAGTGCGACCGCTCATGCTGCCCGCTGGCCACGCCCCCCAGTTTTTTCATATCTAATAAAATTGTCCATTTCTTGCACAATACTACTTGTCCTCTTGTGTATACCTGTATCTCGGAGTAGAGCAGTCATGGGTTGTGGTCCTTTGTGACCGTCTCTCAGCACTATTGCCTCTGGTTCTAAATGTTGAGGTTTCTGTATTCTTATTACAGAGCTGTGTATGATTACATAGTAATCACACTTAAGTCTGCTCTGTGCTAGGCACAAATAGTTCTTCGGCTTTCATCACAGCATCCAGTGTGGGTGGGGGGGAACTGACCGCCCTTTAAGAGGAGAACTGATAGAAGTGGTCTTAATGATACGTAGCTCAACTCTGCTGTATTGCCAACCCACACCCCACACTGACTGCAGAGATGAAAGCTGAAGAAGTATTAGTAATCCCACTTAACTCTGCAATGAGACCAGGAGATGCTGTCATTACATATCTCGCACTGAAAAGCCTGCTCTAAACTATTGGCTAATATGGGTTCATGTTCTTC
Organism: Anomaloglossus baeobatrachus; assembly: GCF_048569485.1. NCBI lineage: Eukaryota > Metazoa > Chordata > Amphibia > Anura > Aromobatidae > Anomaloglossus > Anomaloglossus baeobatrachus. The sequence continues at coordinate 204,641,323 of NC_134355.1, read as the reverse complement.
TTCCCCCAAATGTTGCAGCTTGAATATGATTGGGCAACGTCATACAGGTGTAAGAAATACTCGCCTCCAGACTTTAGCAAAGATCTTTGTCCAACCAATAAATCTTAACAGCTCATTTCCATGTTAAGAAGAATATGGATTTTTCTGCCATAAGACATTTGAACATCTGATCTCCGCTATCAATATGTAATTTTATTCAACTTCCATGTCCATATAGAAGGCTTAGGAAGGGTTAAATGAGTTGTCCGACATAAACTCAAAATTTTTTGGTAAGCTAATCTGTGCTCTATTGTCATATAAAACACCCCTACATTGTTTTTTGTTTTCTAACTTTTGTTCCTCTTGAATTATCCCTTTATTCTCTGCAGCTCTTTGTTTACATTCAGCTCCAGCATACTGACCTCTTCCTGTGCTAAACCTCACAGTCACAGCTGGCACCGCCCGGCCTCACTGTCCAGCCCCGCCCCCAGTTTGCCCTGCATACACATTCCCTGTCGGTATTCTGCCCCAGCACCTGACCTGTTAACACTCTAGCATTGGAAATAACAGCACCCCACACACACACCGGGCTCTGCACCCCACACACACACCGGGCTCTGCACCCCACACACACACCGGGCTCTGCACCCCACACACACACCGGGCTCTGCACCCCACACACACACCGGGCTCTGCACCCCACACACACACCGGGCTCTGCACCCCACACACACACCGGGCTCTGCACCCCACACACACACCGGGCTCTGCACCCCACACACACACCGGGCTCTGCACCCCACACACACACCGGGCTCTGCACCCCACACACACACCGGGCATTGCACCCCACACACACACCGGGCTCTGCACCCCACACACACACCGGGCATTGCACCCCACACACACCGGGCATTGCACCCCACACACACCGGGCTCTGCACCCCACACACACCGGGCTCTGCACCCCACACACACCGGGCTCTGCACCCCACACACACCGGGCTCTGCACCCCACAATACACCGGGCTCTGCACCCCACAATACACCGGGCTCTGCACCCCACAATACACGGAGCTCTGCACCGACCCCCACCCCCATTGGAAACACATGTAGGCTACATTCACATGACCATTCCTTTTTTGTGGTCCGCAAAAAACGGTCTGTTTGTTTCACGGATGCATCCGTGTGGCATCAGTGTGACATCCGTTCCGTATACTGTCCGTGTGTCATCCGTGTGCCTTAGTTTTTTTTTGTGGACCGCAAAAAACGGAAGCAGCAAGAAGGATAAATAGATGAGTAGATATAGAGATAGATAGATATAGACAGAGAGATAGAGGGAGGGATGGATGGATGGATGGATGAATGAATGAATGAATGAACAGAGGGATAGATAGATAGATGAATGAGAAAGACCTATATAATATCCTACCCCCCTGCATATTCTAAGCTGGCACCCTTTAGTGACTTTCATGTGGCACTAAAGGGTGCTTAGCCTTGTATTTAGCCAAAAAAGAAATAAATAAATTAATAAAAAAAACGACGTCGGGTCTTCCCATATCTTTTGTAGCCAGCTAGGGTAAAGCAGACGGCTGCAGCCTGCAAACAACAAATGGCAGCTTCACCTTGGCTGGTAATCCAAAACAGAGGGCACCCCACGCTGTTATTTTAAATTAAATAAATAATTTAAAACAAAAAACACGGGATCCCCCCAAATAGGATCACTAGCCAATGTAAAGCAGACCGCTCTGGTCTGGTATTCTCAGACTAGGGAGGTCCACTCTTATTGGACACTCCCCAGCCTAAAAATAGCAGGCTACAGCCAACCCAGAAGTGGCGCATCCATTAGATGTGCCAATCCTGGCGCTTTGCCCCAACTCATCCCATTGCCCTGGTGCGGTGGCAAACGGGGTAATATATTGGGTTGATGCCAGATGTGTAATGTCACCTGGCATCAAGCCCTGGGGTTAGTGATGTCAAGCGTCTATCAGATACCCGACATCACAAATCCAGTCAGTAATAAAAAAATTAAAAAAAGACAACAAAAAAAGTTTTATTTGAAAAAACACTCCCCAATACATTCCCTCTTTCACCAATTTATTGAAAAGAACAATCAAATCCGGGTCCGGCGTAATACAATAAGGGGGTCCCACGACGATCTATACCATAATCAATGTCCCAGTCAATGTAGAACAGAATGTTCCCCATTGGCTGGGAGAGTAGTGCAGTGACCTGAGCTAACATCAATAGGTCAGCCCAGGTCACTGCAGGGGATGACGAGCGCTGATGTCAGGAGGTTGGATGAGATCATTACCTGCTGTGACAATCTCCTGCACTCCTGACGTCAGCGCTGTCACTGACTTCTATGCCCGCCGCGTTCTCAGCAGTATGTATCGCGGGAGCCCGTAACGTCACCACTAGTGACAGTCTTGGGCTGCCCGCGAGACTTGATGTGAGAATGCATCGGGCATAGAAGGCAGTGACAGCGCTGACGTCAGGAGTGCAGGAGATCGTCACAGCAGGTAATGATCTCATCTAACCTCCCTGACAGCAGCGCTCGTCATCCCCGCGGCTGCCTGCATTGCAGTGTGAGAAGCTGTTGATACTACAGTGCAAGCAGACGCGTGGCTGGCAGGGAGCGGGACACAGACTGCACAGGCAGTGATGAGAAGCAGCGCTGCGCTCCCTCTCATCAGTGCTTTAAAATGTATCGGCATCTGTGATGCTGATACATTTGAATGTGCAATCCTGAGCAGGGGGCCCGGTACTGGCGGTGACACCGCCGCCAGGCCTCTCCCCATAGCTCACGTGTCCAACAGTAGTGCCGGGGGAGGTTGCGGGGAGAGTACGGGGTGCGGGGGAATGTGTGGGAGGGTGCAGGGAAGTGGGGCAGCGACTCCACGCACTGTACCCGTCC
>NC_134355.1:204588427-204628427 GCF_048569485.1 Anomaloglossus baeobatrachus | reverse complement strand
CGAATATTTAGTTACTCTGGCGTTTTACTCTTAATTGAAAGCAGAGTGATGGGGGTCCGGGTCCTGAGACCACTCAGTGAGAACCCTCCCCAGAGGTGCGCAGCTCAGAAGACAGGAGCGCAGAGCACTTTCCTCAAAGCAAACACAGAATTGAGTATGGATGCGACAGAAAGCCTTAGGCCTAAGCCACACAGCGAGAAAATCGGTGCGACTGGAGTGCGATAAATCATCGCATTCCACTCAGACTAATTCTAGCCTGTGTGTCAGCACACATGAGCGATTTTTATTTTCTCAGCCCTAATCGGACTGAGAAAACAATCGCAGCATGCTGCAATTGTAATGCGAGAGTCTTTTCTCTTGCACACATTCAAGTGAATGGGGCGAGAGAAAAATCGCACTGCACTCGCGGTACACCGGTGTACCACACGTGCAGAGCGAGAATCGCAATAGCCGGCTACGGAGTAGAGGGAGAGAAATCCCTCCCTCCCCTCCTCCGTGCCGGCCCGCCCCTCCGCAGCTCCTGCCCACCCCTCCTCAGTGCCTGCCCGTCCCCCCAGCTGAAGTCCGCATGCACAGTCGGACCTCAGACGCAGGGATACTAGCATGACACTCGGCTCCTGCTGTGCTGCCAGCGTGAGCCAAGTGTCATGCGAGCATCGTAGTAGTGCCCCGTGTGGCCCCGGCCTTACTGCTTCTGTACTCCGATCTGTGTGCTCTTATCTTCCGAGCTGCACACGTCTCAGGTGGGTTTTCAGCAATTGGGATGGGCGGTGGTCTCAGGATTCTGGGCTCCCACCATAATATTTTTATATGATGTACTCCTAATTACAAATATTTAGTTACTCTTTAAGGGTAAATGTATCTGGCAGCAATCTGTTCATTATGAGGGATTATTACAAGATTTACTAGTAGATCCTGTTACGTGATTGTTTTAATAGCATTAGAAGCTCTGGCTTATTTTTCAGATTGACTTTGATGACCGGTAAATGAATGAATCTAACTAATCAGAATTAACGCTTTGTTATAGTTAGGACTGGTTTAAAAATAAAATGTGTTCCCCTAATCGTTCTCATATTTTCTTATGACTCCCATTACCCTCAAGGTTAATCTGTTGCAGTTTTGCCTGGATTTTTAAAAACACTGCAGATAACACTGTACATTTTTGAGGCAAACCGAAAGCTAACTTGACTGATGGCTGTTGATGTAAATGATTAAAATTGGTTTTATTAATTGAAGATTATATTCACAATAGTCAAATATTTTCCAGGAAAAAAAAAAACAAATTCCTATTTATTAAGAAAATGTGTCAATTCATTCAGGTAACTTGCAATAGTCCTTTCATGTAGGGTATTTTAATGATGAAAGCACTCCTACTAAAAATATTGCCTTCAAGGTGTGGTGCGACACTAATATTGATTTCATTCCGTAATAACTATCTACCTATTCTTATAATCTCATCACTTTTCCAATACACTTTAAAAAGTCCCTGCCGTTGCCTCTCTACTCTATCTTCTTTATTATATATATAATTTTTAACCTACTTCCGTTCTGATGATGCTTTATTTGAGAGTCCCCACTACATGCTGCAATACTTAATTGAGATGTCATCAAAGGACAGAAGCTGTGGTCACTGCTGCACCCTCTGGTCCCACTCTGAAATGAAGCTTCATCAGTGATGATCATTTCAGAGTGAAAAGAATTATCAGAAGAGCTGTTCAAGACCCAAAAACCACCTATGGAGAGACACCGCAAGACCTGATATAAGCAAGAACAAATGTTTCAAAGAAAACAATAAGTAATGCACTAAACCTCCATGGCCTGTATGTACACTCACCAAGCAACACTCCATTATTATTATTATTTATTATTATAGCGCCATTAATTCCATGGCGCTTTACAAGTGAAAGAGGGTATACGTACAACAATCATTAACAGTACAAAACAGACTGGTATAGGAGGAGAGAGGACCTTGCTCGCGAGGGCTTACAGTCTACAGGGAATGGGTGATGGTACAATAGGTGAGGACAGAGCTGGTTGCACAGTGGTCTACTGGTCTGAGGGCTATTGTCGGTTGTAGGCTTGGTGGAAGAGGTGGGTCTTGAGGTTCCTCTTGAAGCTTTCCCATGGTAGGTGAGAGTCTGATGTGCTGAGGTAGAGCATTCCAGAGTATGGGGGATGCACGGGAGAAATCTTGTACGCGATTGTGGGAAGAGGAGATAAGAGAGGAGCAGAGAAGGAGATCTTGTGAGGATCTGAGGTTGCGTGCAGGTAGGTACCAGGAGACTAGGTCACAGATGTAGGGGGGAGACAGGTTGTGCATGGCTTTGTGTGTCATTGTTAATGTTTTGAACTGGAGTCGTTGGGTGATGGGAAGCCAGTGAAGGGATTGGCAGAGTGCCGAGGCTAGGGAGTAGCGAGGGGAGTGGTGGATTAGGCGGGCCGCAGAGTTTAGGATAGATTGGAGGGCTGCAAGGGTGTTGGAAGGGAGGCCAGAGAGCAGGAGGTTGCAGTAGTCGAGGCGGGATATGATGAGGGCATGCACTAATGTTTTTGCTGATTCTTGGTTAAGGAAAGCACGGATCCGGGAGATATACTGTACAAAAAGCGATTAGTGTTTACTGAACAACATTTAGACAAGCCTGTGAAATACTGAAGAATATAGTCTGGTTAGATGAGTCCACAGTGGGACTCTTTGGAGGCCAAAAGGCACTGCATATTACACCACAAACACCATACCGACAGTTAAGTTTGGAGGTGGGAAGATCATAGTGTGGGGCTGTTTTTCAGCATACGGCACTCGCAAACGTCAGTAATTAATTGAAAGATCAATGGACAAATGTACCGAGACATTCTTGATAAAAATCTACTGCCATCTGCCAGGATGATTAAAGATGAAACAAGGGTAAATAATTATCATAAGTATCAATTGGAATCTAGTAGCTAAATGATGACGCTTAATATTATCTAGTGGACTAACTATTAATTTGGATAAATGAGAAGGCCGTCTAATAACTGACACATTCCCTTTAGAGATGATTATTTTATCCGTAGGAGGCTCATTATAGATGTTAGATCTGTATATATGTTGCCCTGGTAGTAAATCTCCTATATTAAGGATGCTGTTATTAGCACTGGCTTTCCATTTGTAAATGAAGAGAGTAAACTCTTAAAATATTTTCCTGTATTGGATGTTCCTTTTACTATTATTCTTTACTACCCCTTTCCTGGCTCTTGACATCTGATTTAATCAGCCACCAAAGTGCCTCTAACAGCCTTGAGTGGATCGCTGATTTACCCACAGTTGTTACCCTGCTAAAGGATTTTCCAGAAAAATGCCTGAGTTCCCCATTGACTTCCATTATACTCAGTTAACGAGTCAAGCCTATCTGAGCGTCAAAATGCTCGTTACGAGTACCTCATCACTAGTTTCCACCAATGAACACTGGGGATTTTTATTCATTTTTTTTTTTTGTTAAATCGAATTTCTCTATGTAGAACATAAATAGTAACAATATAAATAAACAATAAAAAGGCAACTGGTGCAGATGGAGTATCCCTAATTCAACTGTTGTCTAATTAAAAGGGTGTTCCAATGCCTAAAATGTCCTATCTAGGTATAATGTATTACTTAGTACCTTAGGCCGGTTTCACACATCCGGCTTTTCGCCGTTTTGCCGGTTCCGGCGCATGCCAGTACAGTGTATACAGTACAGTGGCAGTGCGACAAGCTCCGGTCACATGGTGTTATGTGACCCTGAAGTTACAACGCTGCCATTGTACTGTATCACACTGTACCGGCATGTGCCGGAACCGGCAAAACGGCGAAAACCCGGATGTGTGAAACCGGCCTTACTCTTCTCCCTATTTTGCTAATCCCTAAATGTTTGTTTTTTTTTCTTTACTTCCTGTGACATTTTTGTTTGAAAGGAGTCACATACAGGATATCACAGGAAACTAGGGCTGCACTCACTTCCACTCAGCATCTGTCACCTCTCCTGGAACAGGACGTAATCAGGGGATGGCAATACAGTTACTACAGTTGCTTTCATCACGTTCTGAGATGTTCTGGCTCAATGGCCACGATTGAAGCTGTGGGAGAGGTGAGCGCAGCCATGGCACTGCTTTTGGCCCTGCTGCAACTTCTAATTATGAAACAAGATGTTGTCAGGGGCTGAGATAGAAGAAGTGAGTGACAACTGAGCCAACTCGCAGCTTCACCACCCTCAAACTGTCACCAGTGGGCAGTAATAGTTGGTGTATGAGGGACATCATTGCCGCGCCCTGATAATTTGTTAGAGGGCGGTGATCAAAACTGTAGCACAGCACTAGTGTCACTCACTGCTTCTATCCCTTCTATGTTTTGTTTCACAGTTAGAAGCTACAGTAGAAGGGCCAGAAGCAGAGTGCTGGCGCTGCTCTCACCTCTCCCACAGTTTGTTTGCACTATTAAACCAGTAAAACTTCAGAGCTTGGTGATAAGAGAAACTGTCACAAATGAAAAACACAGGCAGTCAAGTAAAACAAAAAACAAACCACATTTAGGAATTGGCAGGGTAAGGAGCAATATAAATTACAAAAGTGATTAGTGTGTAAAAATTGATAGGATATTTTGAGTACTACGCCTTTTAATTTAGGATCAGACTGAAGTCCTCTTGTTTGTAATTCACTGTGTTGCCCAAATGGGTGTAAAACAGCGAGCTGGAAAGTAGACACGCAAGAAACAGAGTATCTGTGTGCTGCTACTCTTCAGAGGAATTCAAGCTTTATTACAATTTATTTCTTACTATTCAGTACACAGTCTCAATGCAGGAACTTAGCCATGATTTATTCTTTACTAGTTTCTTGCTGCAGTGGACTCATTAGTACCTGGAGTGCTGCTAATACCTAATAGCTCATACTGCTACGATCTTGTATGTAGCCATTAACAATATATGAAGTATTAACCCATTACACTCTCCTAGAACATCTCTGCAGTGGTGATGGACTGCCTCAGAGTGGTGATTGCTTTTGCTTGAACATTGTTTCATTTTACTGCAACTGTATTGCAGTTCTATGTAAAAGAAAAAAAAAAGTTTGATTAAACTAAAAACTTTTTTTATAAGGGATGTTCATTGTTCTCTGCTGCAGAGATGAATGAGCAGAGGAGGACGTGCTTCTTCTTTCCCTTTTACCCCCTGTATATTGATTCTTGCTTATGATTGGTCAAACTCATGTAGGGGAAGAAATACACGCCCCCTAGAAAATCTGGTAATGCCCATTTGAACTATAATGCAAATAGTAACCTTAACTTTATCAGCAAATATCTTTACAATGGAGATGAGAAATGAAAAACTGTTACTCTTCTGTGCATGAAATATTCCATGATGTGGCCAGTTTAACATGCTCAAACTGGTAAAATGTCCTCTTTAACTATTGGGGTTCTAAATACCATACCAGGAACAAGTAATTTGCAATGAAGAACCATCTTTTAAGTTGCGTTGGGGTATGTGGTTCCATTTCTGTGGACAATGAGCATATCTAGATACACCCATTTCTACATAATCTGTTCTCTAAGACTCTTCACATTGGACATATTCTCTTGAGTTTAAACTTTGCAGCCAACAATAATATTTCAAAATCTTTCTAGTTTTTTCATATTATTCCTTGCATCTCTGGGTGCCATGTTCAGTCCACTTTTGGTTTGCATACATGGTGTGCTCTATCAATAAGCAGACTGCATTGGTTAGATTATGAAGCGAGAGATATAATAGTCAAAGTTTGTCAACTAATCTGTTTCAGTAGTTTCTGGGATCCATCTGAACCTCAGGTTGTTTCTGTGAGAGTAGTCTTGACTATCAGGTTCAGTTTGATAGCGGTTCTGTAATCCTCACCTTCATTAACTGTATCCAGTAAATCAGTGCTCCCCAACTCCAGTCCTCAAGAGCCACCAACTGAGCATGATTTCAGGATTTCCTTAGTATTGCACAGGTGTTTGAATCCTCACCTGTGCACGTACCTGTGCAATGCTAAGGAAATCCTAAAATCATGCATAGTTGGTGGCTCTTAAGGACTGGAGTTTGGGAGCACTGCAATAGATGGTTTTGTGCCATAGTGAATTCCTCCTTCTTAATTTCTAGGTGAAAAGTTCCTTATCCAATTTGTGTAACTTCTCCCATTAAATGCACAGGCTATACGGTTATGAATTAGTTGGGGTTTTTTTTATCAAGGGTTAAGGCTCTCATCGTTTCAGAGACGGGGTGTACTATTAGAGCATGTATCGCCATTAACAGTTTAGAGTTACTTGGTGCACAAGTTGTTAATTCAGCTCCACTGCCTGCTTTTCTTTGGGTTTTCTCAGCTGGTGTGTGGGAGCTCATTAACTGTAAGGGTGATGTGTTTGCTGAATGAACTGTCATCCCCTTTTTTTTGTTTTGTTCCCGTGAGCTTGGTGAGGCAGTTGAAGAGCAGCTGTCACCATCTTGAGATCTTCCTGCAGCTGGTATAAAGGCCTCCAGTTTGCTTGGGGAGTGTTTCTCTTCACTGTTCTCCCCATAACGATAAATGGAGTGTTCCTTCTGACTCGGTCCATGAGACACAGACATCTGAATTCAGCATAAAAATGGACCACGATGTGAGGACTTGAACTTGACAGCCTCACCTGTATATTGTCATGGTAGAAAGTGTTGGAACCCTTGAAATTGTTTAAAAAAAAAAAATTAAGTATTTCTCCCAGAAAATTATTAGTTACACTTGGTTTGTTATACACATGTTTAGTTCCTTTGTGTGTAATGGAGCAACACACACACAAAAAAGATAATAAAGGAAAATTGCACATAATTTCACACAAAACCCTAAAAATCGGCAATACAAAATTGTTGACGCCTTTCCATAATTGTAGGGGAAAAACGTTTTCAAGCATGTGATGCTCGTTCAAACTAACCTGGGGCAAGTAGCAGGTGGGTTCAAAATGAAAATTACACCTGACACCAGATAAAAAGGGGAGAAGTTAACTCTGTCTTTGCAATGTGTGTCTGTGTGTGCCACACTAAGCATAGAGTACAAAGAGACAGTTTGCACTCTGATAATGCTAAATTCTGGAAACCATGAATGTGTGAACATGGACCTGCATTACTGCTAAGGAAAATCTAAGAAAAATGAGATATTTAGTATATATAAATGGCCATTTGTATATCTGCCCAGTTGCCCCTTCATGGCATATCTCGTAACTGGGTCCCTAACGCTATGCTGAAGCCTCTCTCTAGGTTAAAAACATCCTGTGTATGGGCAAGTAGGAACCTGCTATATAGGATAAGATTACCTGTGGCAACTGGGGGAGGGGTGCACAGTCTGAAGGTATGACCCTTTTTAATATAGACAAAAAAGACTGACTGCACACATTTTATGTCATGTTCAGTTATGCACCTGTTCACACGTCAGATGATGAGTGCAGTCAGTCTTTTGTGCAGTCAGTCTTTTTTGTCTACACTAAGCATGGAGAACAGAAAGAAGAGAAGAGAACTATCTGAGGAATTGAGAACTAAAATTGTTGAACAATATCAAGAATCTCAATGTTTCACATCCATCTCAAGAGATCTTGATGATCCTTTGTCCACAATGTGTGACATAATCAAGAAGGTTACAACCCATGGTACTGTAGCTAATCTCCCTGCATGTGGACGGCAGAGAAAAAATGATGAAAGGTTGCAACGCAGGATAGTCTGGATGGTGGAAAAGCAGCCCCATTCAAGTTCCAAAGACATCCAAGCTGCCCTGCAGACTCAGGGTGCTTCATTGTCAGCGTGAACTGTTGACATTTCAATTAGATCCAGGAGGACCCCACTGCTGACACTGTGACATAGAAAGCTAGCCTGTAGTTTGCCAAAATGTACATGAGTAAGTCAAAATCCTTCTGGGAAAGTGTTTTGTGGACGTATGAGACAAAGATGGAGCTTTTTGGTAAAGCACCTCATTCTACTGTTTACTGAAAATGTAATGAGAAATAGAAAGAAAATAACACAGTACCTACAGTTAAATGTGATGGATTATCAAAGGATTTTACGTCTCAATGTAGTGGCCAGTCTCAGAAAGCTAGGTTTGCATCATGGGTCTTCCAGCAAGACACTGACCCCAAACATACTTCAAGAAGAACCAAGACATTTATGGAAGCAAAGCGCTGGAGAGTTCTGAAGTGGCAGCAATGAGCCCGATCTAAATCCCATTGAACACCCGTGGAGGGGTCATAAAATTACTGTTGGGAGAAGGCGCTTGTCAAATATGAGAGACCTGGAGCAGTTTGCAAAAGATGAGTGGTCCAAAATTCCAGGTGAGAGGTGTAAGAAGCCTGATGATGGTTATAGGAAGCGATTGTAGTTATTTAATCAACAGATTCTGCAACCAAATACTAAGTTGATGGTGCCAACACTTTTTTGTCTTGTCCCTTTTTGAGGTTTTGTGTGATTATGTCCAATTTGCCTTTTTTTCCCTTTTTTTGTGTGATGTTCCAATACACACAAAGGAAATAAACAATATCACAAAACATGTTAAAATAATTTTCTGGGAGAAACTTTATTTTCTTGAGCAATTTCAAGGGTACCAACAATTTGAGCCATGACTGTATATAAGGTTCGGCTTAGGGGACCCTCAGCCAGTCTGTGTACCTTGGACATCTGAATTCATCCTTACAAGTGAAAAGATAGAAATAAACAATCCTAATATCTGCTTCCTTCTTGCTGCGAGCCGCCACGTGCCCCATATTTATGATATCCTTTAATTAGAGAAGCTACCGCCCCTTAAGCGGTGTGTAGTTTGCATGTGACTACTGTGGCTTTTTGATTAGGTGCAGATGGCTGTAAACTTTACCCCATGTACACAGTAACAGGCCAGTTTTTCAGGGTACAGTTAATTTTCAAGCATATTAACTAGGTTGTACAGGAATAAGGAAAGATATGGCTGCTTTCTACCAGAACCATTGCTGCACCTCGTCCATAGGATGTGTCTGGTAATGCATAACGGGGCAATTTAAGAGCGGAAAACTGAGCTACAATACAACAAGCATGGCATTGTTAAACAAATGTAGCCATATTCTTTCTCATTTCTCACACTCCCCTTATATGTATCGCAAAAATGTACTGTGTAATTAGTCAAAGTGAAAGCACTAGAGTGACATCTTGTGGCCACAATGAGCATTGTGTGAACAAATGGCAATCTCCATATCCATAATCAAAAGAAGAGTAAAAAGCACCGTGCAAACCGATGAGCAAGATTGTAGTTCCTGTGACCATAGTAAATGGCATCCGTCTGCATGCTGGCCCCTGAGATTGTAATATCTTTACTGGCTCCGACCCTATATCCCCCATCTGTGAAGCGCTCGCCACTCCCATTTTGTTCTGTTTTGACTTCTTATACAGACTGAATATTTTATTTTTTATATTGATGTGCTGGGAATAAAGGTAAACAATTTCCGATCTTTCACATAATACTCATTTTTTTTTTCTTGGTATGGATTAACAGTATAAAACTAGCTTTTTTTAATATTTGTTTTGCCTCTTAATTGGATACGCCTTTAATAAAAATGTAAACACACATACCTATGGTTTTCAACTATGCTGTTTTCTTTTATGATTTCCTTATTACTGGTTTAGTAATTGTACTTTCTCTGTTTTTTGTCATTTTAGGACAGATCTCGAGTTGTGTCTCCTATAATTGATGTGATTAATATGGACAACTTTCAATATGTTGGCGCTTCAGCAGATTTAAAAGGAGGTACTACTATCTATATAAGAATGATTTAAAAAATAGAAGGCCATGTGCACGTGTGCTTTTTTACTGCGTTTTGGCTGTGTTTAAAACTGCAGTATGTCATTGTCAAAATGCATGCGTTCTGCGTCCCCAGCAAAGTCTGAGAAGTCAGCAAATTCCATGCGCACGATGCTTTTTTAAACAGTGTTTTGGATGCCAAATATTTGACAAAATCGATGCGTTTAAAAAAGCATGTCACTACTTTTGTGCGTTTTGGTTTTATTTTCCACCCTCTCTCTCTGTGGGACCACACTGTCAAAAATGCATTAAAAACGCATCCAAAATGCATGCGTTTTGGATGCATTTTTTTAGGCACACGCAGTGTTTACAGTTGTCAAAACGCTGCATTTTATTTGTGAAGCCAGAACGCAGCGTGCGCACATAGCCTAATACTTTGCAATTTGTTAATTGATAAGTGACTGAACAAAAGAAAAAAAACTAAATCAAAGCAATATAAAGTGTGACCATACTTTTGCTTTCAGAACAGGAACCATTCTTTTGGATACACTGGTACATAGTATTTGAAGGAACTCAGCAAGGAGTTTGTTCCAAACATCTTTGAGAACTAACCACAGATCTGCTGAGATTACAGGCTTGTACAAATCCTTCTGTCTTTTCATGCAATCCTATCCAGACTATATTTAGATGAGGGCTAAGCTACTGCCATGCCTGCACATGAGATAAGAGACATGACTATATCAGGAGAACTATATTACATTTATAAAGGTACAGAATGACTGTTCTAACTCAGTACAAGGGCTCTGTGCATCATAATAATAATAAATCTTTCTATAGCGCCAACATATTCCGCAGAGCTTTACAATTCAGAGGTTCATATACAAACAAATAACAGATATAGAAAATATAATAATTGGAGTAAGGAAAAAAAAAGACAATCCTGCTCGTGAGAGCTTACAATCTACAATGCGTTGAGGGGACAAGGTAAAAGTGCTTATTTACAATGAAAATCCAGCCATCTCAAGGAAATGAGGAATAGATAATGGCTGCCTGGAACAGTTGGCCATAACCTTGAGATGCATTAGGGTGCCATGGAGTTTGACGTGGGGTTATTTTCTGAGAAGACGTGGAGGGACTATGTGAATTTAATTCGGCTAGGGAGTGTGATAGGCCACCCCTAAAAAAAAAATGCGTTTTTAGGGAGAGTCTGAAGCTGAGTAAGTTGTGATTCATCCTAGCTTCTTGGGGTAGAGCGTTCCAGAGGATTGGTGCAGCTCGGGAGAAGTCTTGGATCCGGGAGTGGGAGGTTTAGATTAGTGAGGACGTTAGTTGAACGTCTTTTGCAGAGCATAGAGAACGAGTGGGGTTATAAACAGAGAGGGTGGAGATGTAGGGGGGTGCTGCACTGTGGAGAGCTTTGTGGGTGAGAACAAGCAGTTTGAATAGGATCCGATGATATATGGGCAGCCAGTGCAATGACTGGCACAGAGCAGAGGCATCCGAGTAGCGGTTAGCCAGGAAGGTGACCCTGGCTGCTGCATTAAGGATGGACTGTAGAGGAGAGAGTCTAGTTAGGGGGAGACCAATTAATAGAGAGTTACAGTAGTCCAGGCTAGAGTGGATCAGGGCCACGGTGAGGGTTTTTGTCGTTTCCATTGTGAGAAAGGGGCGGATTCTAGAGATGTTCTTGAGGTGCAAGCGGCAGGAGCGGGCAAGAGATTGTATGTGGGAGGTGAAGGAGAGATCAGTGTCAAGTATAACCCCCAGACAGCGGGCCTGCTGCCTAGGCGTTATCATGGTGCCACACACAGAGAGGGAGATGTTGGGTTTAGGGAGGTTAGAAGATGGAGGGAATAAAAGTAGTTCAGTTTTGGAAAGGTTAAGTTTCAGATAGAGAGCAGACATGATGTTGCCAACTGCAGTCAGGCAGTCACTGGTGTTCTGTAGTACAGCAGGAGTGTGAGGTCAGGGGATGAGGTGTATAGCTGTGTGTCATCAGCATAAAGATGGTACTGGAAGCCAAATCTGCTGATGGTCTGTCCGATTGTGGCAGTGTAGAGGGAGAAAAGAGGGCCGAGGACTGAACCTTGAGGGACCCCAACTGTGAGAGGAAGAGAAGATTTGGAGCCAGCAAATGATACGCTGAATGAGCAGCCAGAAAGATAGGAAGAAAACCAGGAAAGCACAGTGTCCTTTAGGCCGATTGAATGGAGCATAGAGAGAAGGAGATGGTGGTCAATAGTATCGAATGCGGCAGAGAGGCCAAGAAGAATAAGCAGAGAGTGGTTGTTTTACCTCAATCTCCCCCCTCCCTTTTTCTTTTTCATTACCAGAAAAGGGTGGATATGGATGAAAACCAAGCAGGTGGGAAGATGTATTGAAATAATAGTTCCGGCATGAGAAATAAGCGTCTGTACTGGGTTTGAACAGTCATAATGTGCTGACAGTCCCCCTAAGGCTATGTGCGCACGTTGCCTTTTTTTGTGACTACAAAGATGCAGTGTTTTTGTGCGTCTTTGGATACAAAAAATACACAAAAACACACCCACGGTAAAAACGCATAAAAAAAAAAGCATGCGTTTTTTGCTGCGTTTTTTCTAATGCATTGCATGGGTGAAAAACGCTGGTAAAAATGCAGAAATAATTGACATGTTGCATCTTTATGGTCACCACAAAAATGCACCTAAAACAAAACTGCACTGTGCGGACAGCAAAAATCAAAACTCATAGACTTTGCTGGGGAAGGAGATTTATAACAAACCAAAGAAAAAACCTTTAAAACATCACGTTTTATTATTTCTAGTTAAAATATCCATAAATCAATATAGACACAGGGGCAATACCCAATTGTGAAGTCACAGACCAATATCGTGAAGTTCATAAAAGCTAGGTGAGGTTCTTAATAGGGCAGTGAGCAATAGTGTGCGCGATAGTGTTGCTACTATTTAAGGCACTGTCGGGTTAAATAAATATTACAATGTTCAGGATAAAGGGCCTGATATTCCCTAGGCTGATCCCTTCCTGACAACGGACGTTTAGTTCACCCTAATGTTTTGGGTGCCCCCGTTCCTCGGCGGCTGACCCCATTTGCCTTTGTCGCTATCACATAACCTATACCACCACCAAGTGCAATGTGCTGAAGTAATTACACAGTCATATGTCATTGATGTAATTATCAGTGATCAGACCCTAGTCCCACACAAAATGTCAATCCCCATTTGCGCAGAATATCATCTGGCTATAGTGTATAAGGGATACGTATGATTAGGGTCCTAAGCCACATATATAGATTCTAGGCCTAAAGGTCCCAGTACTTATCTGCTAGGACTGATGTTGATCCCGACGCGTTTCGCCCCGGCGTGTTGGGGTTCATCAGGGGATGTATAGATAGCAGGATGTGTCTGATTGATTAGGCCATCAATCTAATCATCCTCTTAGTTGTCCTCAAAGCAGGTAGATAGACCTAAATAGCTGTATTGGGGTTCAGCTGAAGTTCGAGATCCCCATGCCACTTGCAGGCTGCGTAGTAATTCGTCCTACCAGATCACACAATGTACGATTATGGAGGTCCTGTCAGCAATGGATATCTGCAGTGGCAGCGTGTCGCCGGTCCAGTGGCTGTGTAATAGACTACCACAGGCTGCCACTGCAGATATCCATTGCTGACAGGGCCTCCATAATCGTACATTGTGTGATCTGGTAGGACGAATTACTACGCAGCCTGCAAGTGGCATGGGGATCTCGAACATCAGCTGAACCCCAATACCGCTATTTAGGTCTATCTACCTGCTTTGAGGGCAACTAAGAGGATGATTAGCTTGATGGCCTAATCAATCAGACACATCCTGCTATGTATACATCCCCTGATGAACCCCAACACGCCGGGGCGAAACGCGTCTGGCTCAACATCAGTCCTAGCAGATAAGTACTGGGACCTTTAGGCCTAGAATCTATATATGTGGGTTAGGACCCTAATCATACGTATCCCTTATACACTATAGCCAGATGATATACTGCGCAATTGGAGATTGACATATTTTGTGTGGGACTAGGGTCTGATCACTGATAATTACATCAATGACATATGACTGTGTAATTACTTCAGCACATTGCACTTGGTGGTGGTATAGGTTATGTGATAGCGATAGGGGCAAATGGGATCAGCCGCCGAGGAACGGGGGCAACCAAAACATTAGGGTGAACTAAACCTCTGTTGTCAGGAAGGGATCAGCCTAGGGAATATCAGGCCCTTTATCCTGAACATTGTAGTATTTATTTAACCTGACAGTGCCTTAAATAGTAGCGACACTATCGCACACTCTATTGCTCACTGCCCTATCCAGAACCTCACCTAGCTTTTATGCACTTCACGATATTGGTCTGTGACTTCACAATTGGGTATTGCCCGTGTCTATATTTATTTACGGATATTTTAACTAGAAATAATAAACTTAATGTTTTAGAGGTTTTTCCTTTTGGTTTGTTATAGTTGATCCTCTTTGATTATCCTTCCTCAAAACCATAAATAGTATATTCATGCAGTTTTTAGACCAAAAAAGCCGCAAAAAAAAACAGCGTGCGCGCACAGCCTAATCCTGACCTAATCTCCAACCTCATTTTCTGAAATGCAACCCCAAATTTGCAAGTTACCTCCGACGCTTCAATGTTGTCTGCATACACTCATTGTACCGCTCTCCAGCTCTTTGGAGAACAAACTGCTTTTTGTCACAGCCAAATATTTCACATTTTGACTAATAGCATGGAGCACCAGTTGACCTTTTTCTGCTCCTCAGTTCTTACATTTTTTTGCATAATTAATCCTCTTCGCCTTTTTATCCATGTAAAGGGCTTTTAGGCTTTTGGCCACAATTCTCCTTTGAAGACCACTTCCGGCCATAACTCCTTTATCGATAGTTGGCTGGCTCCCATTGGCTTCTGCCTCTTCTGTGCTAATGGCACTTATGAACGTCTTTCAATTTCAAAGGGAAGTGACCATGATGTGTCTTTCATCTACTGCACTGTTTCCCTTTGTGTGCAGTCTTCAACATTGCCCACTTCTTGGGGCTTCTTCAAAAAGAGCTTGAACAACACATCTGGAAATCAGTGTTCTTTGGAGAATTTTCCTGGGAGCGTTCTTGCCATGGTGTATGACCTTTAACCTGAAACGGTCTTTTACAATCTCACCTTTGTCGCACACTTTGGCTGTTTGTTTGTTAATGGCTGTGTTGCAACTCACATCTGAAAATGATCATCATCATCATCAGCTATTGTTAGGATTAGTGAGGTGTACGAATAAAACTAATTATACCAAAGTCCATGACTCTGCAAGTCTACCTAGAAGACTTGATGCTTTCATGATATTTTTAAGGCAAAGGTCGGTCACACCCTTGATTTGATTTACATTTTTCTATTGTTTATTACCATAGGTTATTTTTATTTAATTTAATAAAATGCTGTTAACACTTCTCTTCTTGAAATCATTCTTCAGAAGGTATGTTCTGTAGGGATCTTTGAAACAGTAGGTTGACTTTGTAGTTTTTGCTAAGCCCATTTTAGAGACTTCGCAGCTCCATGGACTGATTTAGGCATACATGTAAGAAATCTATTTTATACAGCTTTTTAGCATGATTGAATTGCAAAGCAAAAAGTAATGTACTTTCTAACACTTTTTTTTTTTTTCCCCTCTTCATTTCTAGGTTTTGACTGGAACTTGGTTTTTAAATGGGACTATATGACGCCAGAGCAAAGGAGAGCACGACAAGGAAACCCTGTAGCACCAATTAAGTTAGTTTTTGTTTGTTTTTTTTTACCTCATCCCATAAGTGATAATTTTGGTAAAAAAAAAATTAAATTTTGAAGGAAATCCAAATTAGTTCTTGCTATGGTTTTGAGGGACTTTTTTGAGGTACTGGATTCCTCATTTTAATATAAACTTACGAGCAAAAGGATGACAATGTTTTGTCTTTCAGGCTCAATATCTCACTATAGTTTTGAGTGTGCGTCTATCTTCATTTTATAGACAATCATTTGACTTACAACTATTTAGTACATGATTAGTTATGCAGATTTTTGTGATGTCATTGCATTGTTACTGGTTTTTGCTCCTAAAAAAAATCAAAATTTTAATTTTTCTTTTTTTAGCATTTTGTAAATTCACCTTTTTGGCTTTCAACCATGTCTCAATCAAAATCTGGTCCCTGGTCTCTTCTACACGTTTCCAATGTTGGTGCATACTTGTCTGCTTACTTGGGTTTCTATACAGATTTTTCTTCAACTCTACCCACATGTGAACCTGATTAATGGCCCAATCAAACAAATTCTAACTCTAGAATCAATAGATACCAATAAAAGCAACCAGAGTAGATAGCCAAGATAAAAATTAGATTTTTATTGATAAAGTCTTAAAAGATGAAAATATTATTTTACATTTAAAGACAAAAGATAAGGGGGGGGGGGGAATTCATGTGTTCAATTATGTTGAGGTCTGGACACTGTGGGGGCCAATCCAGCACCTCTACTTTGTCATTGAACCAGTTCTTCACCAATTTTGACTTATCCTTCGGGTCGTTGTCCTGCTTGGAACACTGTCTGCCTTATTATACCCATAGTACTCAAGTGTGCAAAGTAACTCATCTTGTAGGATACTGACATATAGATCAGCATTAAGACCACCATTGATCCTGGTCAAGTATCCAATGCCTTTGGCTGGGAAACAACCCCATATCATCATGCTTTCTCCACCGAACAGGACGGTTCCTTCAATGTCTCGATCCATTTTCCCCTTATTCCCTATTTTCTTCCAGACCCATTTGCACCCATCAGAGCCTGGTCTATTGACTTTCATCTCATTGCTCCAAATCAGCCATTTCAAGTCTTCTACTATCAACCTTTCGTAATTTTTTGCAAACTCAAGCTGATGCTTCATATGACAATATTGAAGTTGAGGCTTCTTCACCTTTTTTTGAGCCACCGTTCCACATGTGTAATGGACATCGCATTTTGCTTGCATGATTGACTGTGATCTCACTAATTACAAGCCACGTGAGCCACCTCCACTGCCTTGTTTGTCGTGCCAGAACTGACAGACCTTGTGGTGAGCCAACTTGTTGGCTCTAATATTTTGCTTGAGCTGGTTGATGTGGTTTCTTTTATATTGGGAAATCTTGGGAAATATTCTTCATGGCTGCTCCTCGATTCAAACCAATGACCTTTTGCTTGGCAACCAACCTAATAACACACTGAGCTATTAGCAAATGTGAGAACAGGTTGTAACTTGTAGTATTCAGGAAGAAAAATAACATGGTACCACAACAAACCTGCCAAGAGAGGGCTGCCCACAAAACTCTCAGCCCAGGCAAGATGGGCATTAATCAGTCAGCACAGAGACCAAAGGTGACCCTGAAGGAGCTGCTGAGTTCCTAAGCAGAGACTAGAGTATCTGTCCATACAACCAGAATAAACCATACACTCCATAGAGCTTGCCTTTAAGGAAGAGTGCCCAGAAAAAAACCCTTTACTTACAGCGAAAAATTGGAAGACTCATTTTGCCAAAGGATATGTGGGAAACTCCTCAAATGTGTGGATGAAGGTGCCGTGGTCAGATGAAACCAAAATGGAGCATTTTGGCCACCAAAGTAAACACTGTGTCTGGCACGAAACCAATACAGCACATCACCTGAAGAACACCATTCCCACAGTGAAATATGATGGTGGCAGCACCATACCATGGGGATGTTTTTCGGCAGCTGCGACAGGGATAATGGTCCAAGTCAAGGGAAAGATGGATGGCATGAAATACAGGGATATGCTTGAGCAAAACCTGAGTAAAACCTGTTTGTCAGTGATTTCAGGCTAGGACGGAGGTTCACTTTCCAACAAGACAAATGACCCAAAGCATACCATCACTTGAGGGGTTTAAGGAGAAATGTGTAAATGTATTGGAGTGGCCTAGTCAAAGCTCAGACCTTAGCCCAATTGCGAATTAGTGATCACATTGCTGTTCACCAGAGTAAACCTCTTACTTGAAGAAGCTGGAGCAGATTTGCCTTGTGGATGGTCAAAAATCCAAGTGGTATGATGTGGAAAGCTCAGAGACTTATCCAAAGCAACTTGCAGCTGTAATTGCTACAAAAGAAGGCTCTACAAAGTACTGACTTAGTGGGGCAGGGGGTCTTGCCAAGGAGGACTTTGATCAGCCTTGATGAGGACAGATTAAAGTACTGTAATGCGCAGGGGCGAGGAATGTTCCAAGACCGCATGTGCACTACAATACTTTTTTTTTTTTTTTATTATTATTATAAATCTAAACAACCCCAACATTTTCAAATTCTCATTGAGAGGTCTTCAATGCCATGTAATCATCTAATTAGCTGCGCTTGAACTCTAACTTCATTTTTTTTTTTTTTTAAATGTGGAATCCAAAACTGTATCCAGCATTTAAAGTGTGCCCTTACTATTGATTTATAAAAGGTTAATAATACATTGCAATCATGGGATTTTATCTTTTTCTTTTTTGTATATATACACCTTAAAATCTTGTTTGCTTTTGCAGCTGCTGCTTGACATTGAGTGCTGCTGCTCAGCTTAAGCCTCTTTCACACATCAGTTTTTTTTTTTTTGCATCAGTCACAATCCGTTTTGACTGATGCGACGGATCCGTGGCAGAGTGTGTTAAGTGGATCCAGTAAAAAAAAAACTGATCCGTTGTACCATAGTTTTTTGGGGTTTTTTTTATATGGTAAAGGTCATTGGCCATTGAAAACCTATATGAACCCATCCTGAGAAAGAGAGACGTTTTCTGACAAGGAAAGAATTTACACATCTGAGCATGTTCCGTTACATTTGACAGATTGCGACAGATCCTGCGCCCATAGGCTTCCATTATAATAAAAGACGGACGCCGACGAATCCGTCAGTCCTTTTTTCTTCTTTTTTTTTTTTTTTTTTTTTTTTTTTTTAAGCACACAAAAAACGTTCATGTGTACGTTGGCTCAGTCGCCAGGACAAACATTTATTTGATGTACGACGAATGACACGCTATGCCGTTTGTCGCTAATACAACTCAATGATAAAAACAAATCCAGCACTGGATCAGTTTTTTTCACAAAACGATTGCGACTGATAGTAAAAAAAAAACTGATGTGTGAAAGAGGCCTTAGGCTACGTTCACATTTCCGTCAATTTGTATCAGTCACAATCCGCGGCTCTGGTAAACAACGGAATCCGTTTGGCGGATTCTGTTGTTTCCCATAGACTTGTATAAGTGGCGGATTGCGACTGATGACCTTTTGTTGCATCTGCGGCGCGGCGTATCAGTTGTTTTTGGACTGACCGCTGGGTGGAAACAACGCAGAATGTAACGTTCTTTGGGCCTTCAAAATTAACGCACAGGAATCCATCGCAATCCGTCAAGCTTGTAAAGGATGTCTATGGTGCTGGATTCCGTTGTAATCCGTCTTACGACGGAATCCAGCTCTGGATTCCGTCATGCTCTACTGAGCATGCCTAGCATGTTTGTCCCAAACACAAACTGATCATGACGGATCCGTCAAAAAACGGACGCACAGTGGATGTAACGGACGCGACGGATCATTTTTTTCACAGGATTACTGTGAACGGAATCCTGTGAAAAGCACATCCGTTGCGTCAGTTGCCATCTAAAAAACAACGGATCTGTCGCTGACGGACCTGACTGATTTAAAAGAACGGAAATGTGAACCTAGCCTTACTTGTAACCAAAAGACCCAAGTATTTCTTCTGTTCTGTAATATATGGTGATTTACAGGTAATGTAAATACAACACTATGATTACTCCGGCCTAGGTGCAATACTCCACATTGCTCAGCATTAAATTGGTTGAACTGGGCTCAGCATTAAAAGAATGGTTAGGTCTGTTGCAGTGAAATCAGTGATTTTTTTTATCAAAACAGCAGCAAGCATCCCAAGAAGAGGCACATTGCTGGAATCTGGGTCTCTGCCCTTATACCATGCTGCTCTCAGATGGGACAGCACAAATCTGATGACAGATTCCCTTTGAAAACTAATCCTTCACAGAGTTTTAATATTAATATTTAAGATAATGATTTTTACAATTCATCTCATTTTGGGTAAGCTGTATAGCTTTATATTACTATTTTGCTTCTGCACTTTTAACTATCGGTCTTTTATCATTATCAAACTTTCTATTGTTCATTCTAGAACACCAATGATTGCTGGAGGGCTCTTTGTGATGGACAAATCCTACTTTGAAGAATTGGGAAAATATGATATGATGATGGATGTTTGGGGAGGGGAAAATTTAGGTAGGTATAAGTGGCTGACCTCCTACAGTACTCATTTTGTTGCTGTACAAATATGGACATCATTTTACTCTGTGTAACTTACTAAAAAACAATTAACTAGTTAATCTGCACTTATTAAAAAAAAGTTAGATATCTTAAATCCGCTCATATTCTGATCTTATTATTGGAATGCTCTCGTATAGATTAAGGAAAAAAAAAAAATATATATATATATATATATATATATATATATATATATATATATATATATATATATATATATATATATATATATATATATATATATATATATATATATATATATATATATATTTCTACTTCTACACAGTGTGTATATATATATATAATATATATATTTGTTTGTTACCCATACATGGGTAAGCAGGTTCCAGGCTGTGCAGTCACAATTGTCCGTGTGTTGCTGCTTTAGTAGTGCAATAAGTCTTATAAAACTGTATGAAAATTAATTTTGTGCATTGAATTATAACATTCAATGTGAAAGTATAGATTTTCTTGAGAAAACTGGTGTCTTCCTCTTTATTATTTTTTTACTTTTTAAGGTAATCTGTCCCCCTTTTGAAGTTTTTAGTTATTATTATGGGCATACAGGTTATAGACAGCTGAAATTATTCATACCTATATGCCTTGCTCTCTAAATATCCTCTTTTATAACTTTGATATTCCAGGCTATGGGACGTGTGCTTCAGTCTGCCTTTGACGTTAGGTGTGAGACCGGAAATCCCATGCTTGCGCATTCTGCCTGCTGTCTCTCTCCTCCTCCGGTCTGCCCTTCTGTGGACACTATCTTATATTGTGATATGCGCATTTTAGAGGAGAGACTGCATGCAGAATGTGCATACGCAGGATTTTCGGCCATGCACCTGTCGTTAAAGTCACACTGAAGAGAAGGGGAGGAGAAATCTTGTATAATTTAGGCTATGTGCACACGTTGCGTACAGTCACTGCAGAAATTTCTGCAGCGATCTGAAGAGCACATGTGCGCTTTAAATCGCTGCAGAAATGTCCGTAGTGAAAAAAAAGAAAAAGCCGATTCCATGCGCTCTGCCTGCAACTCCTGCCATAGACAGAGCAGGAGCTGCCGGCAAAGCGCACGGAAGAAGTGACATGTCACTTCTTTGAACGCAGCGCTTCGGCAGCAGCCGAAGCGCTGCGCTCTAAAACGCCACGTGCGCACGGCCCCTGCACAATCTCCATAGACTGTGCAGGGGACGCAGGACGCATGCAGTTACGCTGCGCTACAAAGCGCAGCGTAACTGCTTGAATTACGCACACGTGCGCACATAGCCTTAGACCGGAGGCAGTGTTCTCTTCTGAACAAGCCATCATCCATGAGACTTACAAGTATGACTAATTTCAGATGTATGCAATCTGTTTGCCTATATTAATGTCTCAAAAACCTCAAAAGGGTAACAGATTCCCTTTAAATCTAAGTCTCCAATTTATGAAAGTGGACACACTAAGGCAGCGCTTCCCAAAACTCTTGTAACAAAATGTTAAAACAAAAGTAGATGTGATAAAATAACAAAATAAACTCTGCTCCCTATGTGTTCCCTGGTGGCCAAGTGCACAGGGAAGAAGCTGCAATTGTATGTAAACAAAAACTGGAACATTGTGGCCCCCAAAGAGCATAGTCCGTCCCTTGCCTGCACTATGAACCTAAATGTGCGCAGAATGCAACAACACTCTGTAAATATTTAACCCATGGATTACCGAATTTGTAAACTCTTAAAACTGTGGCTTTGGTGTCTACACGTTATATCAGGTTCCCTTCCACATTTAGGCCCTGTGCGCATGCTGCGGTATTTGCCGTGGATTTGCTGCAGTTTTGCTGCATGAATTGCTGCAGAAAATGTTCATAACCTTTCTGCAGTCATTCCCCAGCAAAACCTGTGGTAAAAAGAAATGGTGTGTGCACACTGCGTTTTTTTCCACCACAGGTTTTGCTGCAGAATTTCTGCAGGAAAAAGAATGTGCATGTCGCTTCTTTTCTGCAGGTACCTGCGGTTTTTGCCATAGATAATGGTAAAAAAACGCAGGGACCAACCTGCGGAAAAACCGTAACAAAAACGCGGCAAACCGTGGTAAAAACGCGGGTGCGTTATTCCTGCGGTTTTTGCCATGGGTGCGGTATTCTGCCAGAGGGTGCAGATTTTTCATAAGAAAAGTCCATTTTCTAGTGCGCACAGGGCCTTAAAGTTTTTTGTTTTACTTTGCTTTTCATTGCCACTGTTTGATGTATATTCCCAATGACCCTTATTATTCGCTGTCGCTCACTTGCAATTGTTTTCCAAACTATGTACAACATAAGTTACTGCAGAAAAGTGTTAAGGTAGTGTGGGGAAATGCTGCAAAGTAAAAATGTTATTAAAATTATTAATGTATTTTCATCAGTTAAGAAAATATGAATGAACAAATGGGAATCAAATCAATATTTGGTGTAATCACACTTTGCCTTCAAAACTGCATCATTATTTGAACTTGGTAGAGAGGTTGTTTCGAAGACCTTGGAGAAATAACTCCAGATCTTCTGTGGCTGTCTCTTGTACAGATCCTTCGGTCTCTTCATGTAATCCCAAACTGACTGGATGATGTTCATATCGGGGCTCTGTGGGGGCTGGATCATCACTTCCACTACTGAGAACTACAGGCAGAAATTTAGCCATTTTTGAATACAATCAAGGAGCTTTTTGATTGGCTCCATATTTATTCGTCAACAGGACAACAACCCCAGACAAAAAGCCTTTGTAATTAGGAACTATCTTAAAGAAGTTGTCAAGCCACAAAATATTTTTTTCTTTGTCGCTCCATTGGGAGACCCAGACAATTGGGTGTATAGCTATTGCCTCTGGAGGCCACACAAAGTATTACACTTAAAAGTGTAAGGCCCCTCCCCTTCTGGCTATACACCCCCAGTGGGATCACTGGCTCACCAGTTTTGTGCTTTGTGCGAAGGAGGCAACACATCCACGCATAGCTCCACTTTTTAGTCAGCAGCAGCTGCTGACTATGTCGGATGGAAGAAAAGAGGACACATATAGTGTCCCCAGCATGCTCCCTTCTCACCCCACTGTATGTCGGAGGTGTTTGTAAGGTTGAGGTACCCATTGCGGGTACGGCGGCAGGAGCCCACATGCTGATTCCTTCCCCATCCCTTTTTACAGGGCTCTGGGTGAAGTGGGATTTACCGGTCTCCAGGCACTGAGACCGTGCTCCATCTACAGCCCCTGGAGAAGATGCTGGATGGAGCGGAGTACATCAGGGACATGGCCCTGCTTCCTCAAGGTACTCTGTGTCCCCGTGCATTTGGCGCTCACACCGCAGCATGCTGGGTGTTGTAGTGCGCCGGGGGACATCAGCGCTGCGGCGCCTGTGCCATGGCCTCATTCAGCTTTGCTGAAGCAGGCTCACTTATGGGAATTGGTCGCGCCGGCCGCTGGGACTGCGGCGCGGCTGGCACTTGTAGTGCGCCGGGGACTTCAGCGCGGCCTGCGCTTTTACGGCGGCCGCGCTGATAACTAGAGTCCCCGGCTTTTGCGGCCTGCTTCCGTTCGTTCCCGCCCCCAGACCTGCCAGTCAGGAGAGGGGCGGGACGCTGGCAACTTCCAGGAATCGGTCGCGCCGGCCGCTGGCAGCGGCGCGGCTGGCACTTGTGGTGCGCCGGGGACTTCAGCGCGGCCCGCGCTTTTACGGCGGCCGCGCTGATAACTAGAGTCCCCGGCTTTTTGCGGCCTGCTTCCGTTCGTTCCCGCCCCCAGACCTGCCAGTCAGGAGAGGGGCGGGACGCTGGCCACTTCTATGAATCGGTCTCGCCGGCCGCTGGAACTGCGGCGCGGCTGGCACTTGTGGTGCGCCGGGGACTTCAGCGCGGCCCGCGCTTTTACGGCGGCCGCGCTGTTAACTCGAGTCCCCGGCTTCTGGGCCTAGTCTCCCTTCGTTACCGCCCACAGCCCTGACAGTCAGGGTAGGGGCGTGACGCTGCATAGAGCAGAGCTGAGAGCTGGAGTATGTTTTGCATACTCCACCCCTCTCACTGTGTGCACTGTGAATCCGGATTCCCGCACTTTCTCAGGCACGCCCACGGCTTCCTTCTCTACAAGGACACCGGCAACCATTAGTGTCAGTTTCTGTACGATACAGAGACAAGTGTGGAAGACCCTGGCATTCTGATAGTCACACAATCGCTGTAACAGGCGTTAAGCAGCACCTGTGGTGCTAACCCCACTAGTGCAGAAGTGCACTTATAGATATGCTTGTACTATATACATTGCACTGTTTGGTCGCACGTTGTATATACCCTCCTGGATTATGCGGAGGAGTTATCAGCATATTCTCTGTGTAAAACAAAGGTGCAGAACCACATGTTTTTCTATACAGCTGGTACAGCATGTACGGCTATACGGCCGGCAGGTTACATAGACCCCCATTGTATGCACTAATGGCCAGGGGATGAGGACGGTGTCTGCAGTATTTACTGACAGTTTTTCTGAGACTATGGCTATGATACTAGAAGCCTAGCAGTCCGGACATGTCTCTCACAATATGGGCACTGTTGAATCATTGATCCATGGCCCCCCTCAGTGTGAATAACTAACAGCTCCGGGAATGTCACACGCATCCCAGAGTCACGGCTCTGCACGGACGTCAGTCCCAGACAGCCTAAGTGGGCTCGCTATGAGCGGCCTCGGTTTCATCAGGGTCCTAACAGAAGGACTCGCTGTGTAATGAGGCGGAAGTAGCGGCTCAGGATTCTGATCCTGAGACCGCTCTCAATCTGGATACACCTGATTGTGACGCCATAGTAAATAATCTTATAGCGTCCATCTATAGAATGTGGGTTATTTCTCACAGCTCCTCCAGTGGAGGAGTCAGCTTCACGTATTTTTCTGGACCACTCTGCCTTCAGAGAGGCAGTCCAGGAACACCACGCTTATCCAGATATGCGCTTCTCCAAACTGCTTAGGATACACGTTATCCCTGTCCCCTGACTTGGTCAAGGACTGGACCCAATGTCCCGAGCGGCATCCTCCAATCTCCAGGCTTGTAGCTAGATCCATAGTTGCAGTGGGAGATGGAACTGCAAACTCAAAGATGCCACTGACAGACAGATGGATCTCTGGTCGAAAGCCATCTATGAGGCTGTCGGCGCACCGTTGGCTCCGGCATTCTCTCCCTTGGGGCACTCCAAGCTATTTCAGCTTGTCTTACACAGATTGACACGGTTACACGTACATCTGTGCCGCAGGTGGCATCCTTAACCTCTCAAATGTCTGCATTTGTTTCTTACGCGATTCAGGTTGTCCTGGACTCTGCGAACCGTGCGGCGGTAGCCTCCGCTACTCCGTGTTTTTAAGCAGAGCCTGGTCTGCTCGTTAAGTGAATGGAAGGCAGATTCTGCTTCCAAAAAAGGTTGCCTAACCAGTTGCCTTTTTCTGCTGACCGACTGTTTGGTGAGCGTTGGATGTAACCATCAAACAGTCCAGGGGTAAGGATTCATCCTTTCCTCAGCCCGGACACAACAAACCCCAACAGAGCAAGAGGCAGTCGGGGTTTTCGGCCTTTTCGAGGCTCGGGCAGGTCCCATTTTTCCTCGTCCAATGTGGACTCAAAAGGATCAGAGGAGCTAAGATCTTAGCGGGCTCAGTCTCGCCCAAAAAAGCGACAGTCTGAAAACCCGCTTCCAAGGCGGCTTCCTCATGACTTGCGGCCTCGGTCGGTAGCAGGCTCTCCCGCCTTGGCGATATTTAGCTGCCATAGGTCAATGACCATTGAGTGTGAGACATTCTGTCTCACGGGTACAGGATAGAGCTCACTTCTCGTCCTCCAACTCGATTCTTCAGAATTTCTCCACCTCCCGGCCGGGCCGCTGCTCTTCTGCAAACAGGGTGCACTCTATAGGCAGAAAGAGTGATGACCCCCGTTCCTCTTCAGGAACAAGGTCACGGTTTTTACCCCAAATTCTTTGCGGTACCTATAACAACGGGCCGTTCCGTCCCGTTCTGGATCTAAAACTGCTCAGCAAGCTCGTGGACACCAGGCGGTTCCGGATGGAATCCCTCCGCCATGTCATCGCCTCAAGGTCCCAAGGATATTTCCTAGCATCATTAGGCATCAAGGATGCTTATCCACACGTGCCGATTGATCCAGAGCACTAGCGTTTCTACGCTTCGTTATAGGAGACGAACACCCTCTGTTCGTAGCTCTACCTTCCGGCTAGCGACAGTCCAACTGGTCTTCGCCAAGGTCAGGGCAGCAGTAGTCACAGTCCTGCACTCTCAGGGTCACTCTGTGGTCCCGTATTTAGATGATCTACTTGTCAAGGCACTCTCTTAGGAAACATGCCAACACTGCCCGAACGTTGCGCTGGAGACTCTCTAGAGTTTTGGGTGGATCATCAACTTTTTAAAGTCAGATCCGACCCCGACCCTATCGATAACATATCTAGGCATAGAGTTTCTTACTCTCTCAGCGATAGTGAAGCTGCCGCTAGACAAACAGCATTCACTACGGGCTGCAAGCTCTTCTTTAAGAACCAGTCGCACACATTGAGACGCCTCATGCACTTCCTACGTAAGATGGTAGCAATGGAGGCAGTTCCTTTCGCGCAGTTTTACTGCGTCCACTACAATGGGACATTCTCCGCCAATGGGACGAGGAGTCGACGTCCCTCAACAGAGTCGTCGTTCTTTCTCAGGCGGCCAAGGAATCTCTACGGTGGTGGCTTCTTCTCACCTCTTGGTCAAAAAGAAGGTCCTTCCTATCCCCGTCCTGGGCGATAGTTACGACAGACGCGAATCTATCAGGGTGGGGAGCAGTTTTTCTCCACTACAGCGCTCAGGGTACGTGGACTCAGCAAGAGTCCACTCTTCAGATCAATGTTCTTGAACACAGAGCAGTGTATCTTGCCCTACAATCCTTCCAACAGCGGCTGGAAAGCAAGCATATCCGACTTCAGTCGGACATCTCCACAGCGGTGGCATACATCAACCACCAAGGAAGAACGCGCAACCGGCAAGCCTTCCAGGAAGTCCGGCAGGTTCTGATGTGGGTGGAAGACACGGCATCCACCATATCCACAATTCACATCCCAAGTGTGGAAACTAGGAAGCTGACTTCCTAAGTCGCTGAGGTGTGGCCGAAAGAGTATGGTCTCCTCACCCGGACGGGTTTCAGGAGATCTGGCGCCGCTGACAGAGGCCGGACGTCGATCTAATGGCGTCACGGCACAACAACAATGTGCCAGCTTCATGGCACGGTTTCACAATCATCGAGCTCTGGCGGCAAACGCCTTAGTTCAGCATTGGTCGCAGTTCCAGCTACCTTAGGTGCCACCTCTGGCATTGTTGCCCAGAGTACTGCGCTAGATCAAGACCGACTGCGGCCGCGCCATCCTCGTCGCTACAAATTGGCCGAGGATGTTGTGGTACTCGGTTCTGTGGTGCCTCACGGTCGGCTAACCGGGGGCACTACCAGACCAATCAGACTGGCTGTCTCAAGGGCCATTCTTCCATTTGAATTCTACGGCCCTCAACCGGATGGTGTGGCATTGAGTCCTGGAACCTAGTGTCGTCAGGATTACCTCAGGACGTGGTTGCCACCATGAGACAGGCTAGCATACCAACGTCCGCCAAGATTGACCACAGGACGTGGAAGATGTTCTTATCTCGGTGCTCGGCGCAGGGTGTTTCTCCCTGGCCGGTTGCATCGTCTATGTTTCCTTCCTTCCTGCAATCTAGGTAGGAAAATGGGTTGTCGCTCAGTTCCCTTTAGGGACAAGTCTCAGCGCTATCTGTATTTTTTCAGAAACGACGACTTCCTCAGGTACGCACGTTCCTACGGGGAGTTTGTCTTCTCAGCACTCCGTACAAGCGGCCGTTAGAGCCCTGAGATCTGAACAAGGTTCTAATTGCTCTCCAGATGCCGCCTTTCGAGCCTTTGAAGGATGTCTCCCTTCCCGTTTTTCACGGGAAGTGGCCTTCTAGTAACGGTCTCGTCTCTTAGGAGAGTTTCCGAGCTAGCAACGCTCTCATACAAACTCCCTTCCTGGTCCTTCACCAGGACAGGGTAGTTCTGCGTCCGGTTCCGGAATTTCTCCCTAAGGTGGTATCCCATTTTCATATCAATCAGGATATCACCTCACCTTCTTTGTGTCCTCGTCCAGTCCATCAATTTCAGAAAGATTTGCATCTGTTGGTTCTGGTGAGAGCACTCAGGTTCTACTTCCCGCATGGCGCTCCTGCGCCACCCGGATGCACTCTTTGTCCTTGTCGCTGGTCGGCGTAAACAGTCGCAAGCTTCCAGATCCACCCTTGCTCGGGGGCTCGAGGAACCAATTCTTGAAACCTACAATTCTACTGGGCTTCTGGTTCTCTCAAGGCCGAAGGCCCATTCTACCAGAGCCGTGGGTGCATCCTGGGCATTACGGCACCAGGCTACGGCTCAGCAGGTGTGTCAGGCACCCACCTGGTCGAGTCTACTTACTTTTACCAAGCATTATCAGATGCATACCTACGCTTCGGCAGACGCC
Organism: Anomaloglossus baeobatrachus; assembly: GCF_048569485.1. Taxonomy (NCBI): domain Eukaryota; kingdom Metazoa; phylum Chordata; class Amphibia; order Anura; family Aromobatidae; genus Anomaloglossus; species Anomaloglossus baeobatrachus. The sequence continues at coordinate 204,599,846 of NC_134355.1, read as the reverse complement.
AGCCTAGGTAGATAAGTCATTCAGGCGGCGGTTGGCCACCTGTAGGAGAGGGCCGTTTGACGGCCCTATCATGAGGTATTCTTTTACCCACCCAGGGATTGCTTTTGGACATCCCAATTGTCTGGGTCTCCCAATGGAGCGACAAAGAAGAAGGGAATTTTGTTTACTTACCGTAAATTCCTTTTCTTCTAGCTCCAATTGGGAGACCCAGCACCCGCCCTGTTTTCTCGGGGTTTTTCTGTTTTTTCGGGTACACACGTTGTTCATGTGGTATGGTTCAGTTCTCCGATGTTTCCTCGGATTGAATTGGTCTTTAAACCAGTTATTGGCTTTCCTCCTTCTTGCTTTGGCACTAAAACTGGTGAGCCAGTGATCCCACTGGGGGTGTATAGCCAGAAGGGGAGGGGCCTTACACTTTTAAGTGTAATACTTTGTGTGGCCTCCAGAGGCAATAGCTATACACCCAATTGTCTGGGTCTCCCAATTGGAGCTAGAAGAAAAGGAATTTACGGTAAGTAAACAAAATTCCCTTCTTTTAAGCTAATCTATGCTGTATTCTCCTATAAAACATCCCTAATTTTTTTTTTGTTTAACCTTTGTTCCTCATGAATTATCACTTCTCTGCACCCACTTTATTTACCTGCAGCTCAACCAAACATGACATCTTCCTATGCTTGACTGCCGAACTTCACAGTCAGAGTTGGCACCACCCGGCCTCAGTGTCAAGTCCTACCCTCTGCACACTCATTGGCTGTTAGTAATCTGCCCCAGCACCTTATAGATAAATGTAATGAAAACTATATACAACACCTAATGTGAATCTATAGTAGATATATACACCGTGTGTGTGTATTATCAATGATACAAAAAAGAAAAAGACCAGCTCACCTATCAGAAGATTCCTAATAACCAGAATGGTGCACGAAAAATGGAGGTAGCAGGACCTCACTACAGATACATTTCAAGAGAGAAAAATCCAGCATCCAGTTCCAGTAATGTTGATCAAAAATATTTCTTGATTCAAAAAAGTTGTATTAAAATTCCATATCCATGAAAAACGCATCATGGCAGTGTGTAATGGAGACGCGTTTCGGACGTATACGTCCTTAATCTGAAACAACACTATACAGACTAACATATCACTATAAAGGAAAGAACAGGAAATGATGAAACTATCAAAGTTCGAAGTGATGATGTGGTTCAAACAAGGTGGGATTGAACTTATAATTATAAAACATTTGAGATTTCATTTCTAACATTCATAAAGGTTGGCATTCTGGTTTTAAGTAAAAACATCCACTTTGCTTCCCGGCGAAGTAAAAAATCAGTCAAATCACCACCCCGTTTAGGTACCCAAAAATTCCTTTACTACATGCATTACCTAAAGTTCATAAACAGGTGTTCCCTTCCCCCTTCAGACCCATCATTTCGGGAATAGGGTCCATTACAGAAAATCTATCGGAATGGTTGGATGCCAGATTAAGTCCTTTAGCTAAATTATCACCTAACTACGTACACGATACAAAACATGTACTTATACTGACAAGTATTAATTGGAAAAACACATATTGCTGGCTAACCTGTGATGTACAAAATTTATACACTTCAATACCACATGATTTGGCCCTCCTAGCGTTAAAAATCTATCTCCAGAAATACAGCAATAATTCCATCGATTTACAAGCTTATATTGCGGAGGTGACATTTTTTCTTTTGAAAAACCACCTATTCTCATTTTTGGATGAATTTTACTTACAAATGCAAGGTTGTTCGATGGGCGCCAAATTTTCTCCTTCTCTTGCCAATATTTTTATGTCTTGGTGGGAGGAGTATATTTTTTCAGAAAAAAAATCCTTTTGCGTCAAATATTTTTCTTTTCCTAAGATATATTGATGTGATAGTAGTGTGGGATGGAGCAGTTGAAAATATTGAAAATGTTGTTGCATATTTAAACAACAATCCCTGTAATATACGTGTCACATACCAATATAACGCACAGAACATTCCCTTTTTAGATGTCAATCTGAATGCCAATTTAACAGAGTGGTGGATTGTGATATCTATAGGAAAGGGAATGCATTACTTTATGCCACAAGCTACCACCCACGACATGTCATAAACCATATCCCTACGGGGGAATTTATCAGAGCCAAAAGGACATGGACAACACAAAACACATACGAAAAACAATGTGAAATCATAGGTGGCCATTTTAAAAGACTGGGTTATTTGCCAAAAACAATTGCTGAAGCAAAGAAAAAAACAGATGAGAAAACTAAAGAACAATATTTACAAACAAAAAAAGTTACTCCCCCCTTCTTTGAAAAACCACTCGCCTGTGTTTTTTTTTTTTTTTTTCTCAACAGATTTTAGTAGCGATTTACTACCGAGTCGTCAATATTATCAAAAAATATCTCCCAATTCTATATGTGGATGATGTACTTAGAAACCGTCTAAAAGATGGTGTCAAATTTGTTTCTAAACGGCATAGAACTATTGCTAATATGGTTGCTCCTAGCGATCACCAAATGAAGAGTATTCGAATCAAAAACAATAAAAATCCACAGAATTGGTTGCCTTCCTTGGGTTCATTTAAATGTGGACAAAAGAATTGCGGACTTTGTAAGTTCGTGATCAACACAACTAACACCGTTTCATGAGTGTCTGAACAAGACTGTAAAATTCAAACAATAAATTGTGGATCTAGTGGTGTAATTTATGTTGTAACATGCACAGAATGCAAACTTTAATATGTAGGTAGTACATCCCGCACACTTAGACGCCGCATATCTGAGCATGTTTACGACGTCAGTCACACCACTACACGCAGCTTGTCAGCTGTGTCAAAACATTTTCTGAACCAGCATGGAGGCAATCGAGAATCTTTAAGGGTTAACGCAGCCGAAAAAATTATTCTACCTAAACGGGGTGGTGATGTGACAGATTTTTTACTTCGCCGGGAAGCAAAGTGGATGTTTTTACTTAAAACTAGAATGCCAACCGGTATGAATGTTAGAAATGAGATCTCAAATGTTTTATAATTATAAGTTCAATCCCACCTTGTTTGAACCACATGATCACGTCGAACTTTGATTGTTTCATCATTTCCTGTTCTTTCCATTATAGTGGTAGTTAGTCTGTTTTGTTTCAGATTAAGGACGTATCTGTCTGAAACGCGTCTCCATTACACACTGCCATGATGCGTTTTTCATGGATATGGGAAAATGGACTTTTAATACAACTTTTTGAATAAAGAAATATTTTTAATCAATATTACTGGAACTGGATGCTGGATTTTTCTCCCTTGAAATACACGTGCACGCACGCACGCGCACACACACACACACATCCCGCACTGTCTCTCAACCCGTGCTATCTCTTCTTCTCCCCTGTGCTGTGATGAGCGCAGCGTCTTTACAGCTGAGCGATGTACATGAGATGCAAATCAGTGCTGCTCATCAGAGGTGTCAGGTAACCTCTCTGTTCCCGGCAGTATTCAAAAGCCAGGAGCTCAGGACGCATCAGAAGGAAGGATGAGAAGAGAGCGCACGAGGAAGAGGGGAGAGAGTTACCCATATCCCATACATCATAAGCGGATGGGGACACCGTTGGGCAGACAGCGCTGACTGTGTCCCCGACAGTGATTGGGCCCCCGTTTGTCCAGGTCCTCGGCACATACAGCACAGGGGAGAAGTGCACAGGTAGCATCGAAGGGGGGCTGGGGAGTATGAGAGGGGGTGGGGGCTGTGTCACACAGTACCTGGTCGGCAGCAGGGCGGCAACATGACGTCTGCTGTGATGCCGGTCAACAAAGTTCTGCCCCGTTGACGTGACTTCACAGGAAGCAGCAAAATCATGGCAGGAGCTGTCACATGACCGCTCTGAGCTGGGGGAGAGGGGTTGACAGCAGCGCAGGTAGGTAGTTGCTATTTACCTACCTGCCCCTATGTGGCCCAATAGAGAAATAACAAAAAATAAGCTGGAGAACTCGTTTAAGTGTAATGAAGTATAGAGTCCTGGAAGTGATAATAAGCCCCCCACAGTGTCCTGATCTTAACTTCATGGAGTCACGCTTAGATTTCATTATGAGACAGAAGGATTTGCACAAGCTTACTTCCACACAAGATTTGTGGCTTGTTCTGTAGGAAGTTTGGAGCAACCTCCACCTTTGAAAACTGTATGGAAGTGTATCTACAGGAATGTCACAAGATGGTCCTAGCAAATTTTGGTTTGCCTTAGATTTCTATTATTTTCACTTTGCAGTTATGTTAATTCTAAAATTAAATTTATAAAAATAAACTACTGGCACTTTTATTTTTGGAAGCATTCTTACTTTGTAGCAGTGTTTTTCCACTTTTGCACTATACTGTATATTCTACTGGCTGCTCACTTTGTTCACATCCTCGGTGTCCAATAGCCTTGTCTATCCAATTTCTTAGAATAATCAGAGCATAGTACATACTTAGTATATCCATCCTCCAACATGCCATCAACCAACTTGTGATTGGTGATTATAATGTAACCAGCTTTGTATGCAATGGTAAACATGCACATGGTCACTTCAAATGTCCTAAAATATTTTTTGGTAACCAAACTATACAATTTGTAATACAAAAAAGAATTATGGCAGTACCACTTTTTTGTGTACAGCGCTGGCCTTCAGGGACAAATGCAACTTGCTCCATATTCTTGTTTTTTTCAATGGTCTTTTCCAGGAGGAGGAGGATGTTTAATTCCATGCATTCATTTATACCGTTCACAACTCTCACACTGATATTCAGAGGCTTTCCATCTTATTTTTGTTTTAATAACCAAGTTATCAGAACTCTGCCTCTAACCTTTATATGACTGCAGCATTGATCTCTGTATCACATGACTTCTGCAGCCAATCATTGAGCTCAGCAATCTGGTGGGGCCTATATCAGCATTACCACTGAGCCTATTGATTGGCTGCAGTGGTCACACGTTGATGAATAATATTGCTATCCCACCCATCCCTGGGCCTTTACACTAGGGCAGACACCAACACAGTAGCTAGTTGTTTAAGTTTTCTTGAGTCCTCCAACCAAATCTTTCTAAAGTAACTAGATTTAATTGCATTTTTTAACATGTAGGGTTTACACCATTTTTTGTGTATCTATCCCAGCTGTGTTTTCTTTTTAATTGTGTTCATGGTGTTATTTACATCCTCCATGCCTGCCTCAGTCAGCTATCTAATAAAAAAGCAATATGTTAAGAAAGTTGGGAAACAAAACTATTTGTTTCATCTTTTTATTTATGCACCAGGAATTCTTGTGTTGGTCCATCTTCTAATTCATATTTTTTTTAATCTCATTTTTAGAAATTTCTTTCAGAGTGTGGCAATGTGGTGGAAGTCTGGAAATAATTCCCTGCAGTAGAGTAGGCCATGTGTTTCGCAAACAGCATCCATACACATTTCCCGGTGGAAGTGGAACAGTGTTTGCGAGGTAAGACCTGTTGATAATTAGATTCAACTTTCAGGTAACTAAAACATGAATCTCTGCTAGAAAGTTATAGAGTTTGGGTATGTACATAAGATCTCTTCATTCCACCAATGGAGCTGCCATGATTTTTGAGGCAAAGCCACTTTGAGAGTGCTGGTGTTTTTTTTCCTGAAGTGACTTCCTTGGCAGCTTTTTGCGTTGGCTTTGCCGGGAGCGGTTTTCTCTATTTTACACTCTTATGATGAGTGGATTTCCCTAGGAATGAGAATGTTATTTCTTTTATCTTCATGGTTTCTGAAGCTGTTAAAAGTAGCAGCAAAAGACAGAGCATATGAACTGCAAAGTTGTTTGTAGATTGCTATGCACTGTTCGTTTTTAGTGGTAGTTTTGTGTTTCTTTAGGCGGCTTCTATATGGAAGCTGCTTAAAAAAAGATATTCTCAAGATGTCTCCTGTGCAGCTCAGAGCTGTACAGTATTGTTAGTCTCCTAACATCCTGGTTTCTGCTGAGCCGGGCTCTATTCCTCGAGTATTAGGTTTAGTGAAAAGTTAAGATCAGATCGACCCACAGAGGATTGAGTTTGAGTCTAATTTCCTGAAATTGGCGGTTTTACTTGAATTCAAACAATCTGAGATTTGATTTACTGCTCAGAAATAAAGTAAAAAAAAAATTCCATAGCCCTTTCACACATGCTAGACTCTCAATGAGGGGCTAGTGGCAGCACAGGCTTCCCCATAATGCCCTGCAGCAATCTGATCACATGATTTAGCACAGCCAATTAGGTGGGCCATCACAGGAAGTTTATAGTATAGGGGCCAGCCAAAGAACTCACTCTTATGCCTGTACTGTGTAGAGAGAGGAGTATTCGGCGCACACAGGATAGGGATAGATCAAGGCCTAATGTGGGGTTTACTACGTCAGTGCTGATATACCAGAATAAAAATGGGAGTCTCAATCTGTGAATAGAAATCTAAGATTCAAGTGATAATATAGGGAGCTGTTGTAGCGTCTCATCATTCAGTGTGTGACTGAAATAATACATAAATCTGAATTCAAGGGTTGCCTCTGTTTGAAAAGAAAAAAAGGCAATCACTTTTGTGCAATTCTGATAAAAACAACACCGAACAGAGTCCAGAGTAACTCTGATACCTCATTATAGTGAATGGATTCCTCTGGGGTGCCGTATGAATCACATCATTCTGACATTTAAATACAAACCCCTCTGTAAGTGCCCAGTGAAGAGCACAGGATAAATGTGATACAAAATTATTTGTAAAATGTTCCAAATAAAAGGTTTTAACTGAATCCACAAAAAAACAAGTCCTTTTGAGGTCAGTCATATGTCAATGGAAATATAGAGGTTTTCATGTCACTGGTAACACAAAGGCTGTGAAAAAGCGCTATAGCTTCCCCTAAAAGAAATCCAGCTATTTCTACGCTCCCAAATCCAAGTACCTCCACCTGAATTTTGAGTCCCACAGTATGCCTGAACCACGTTTTAGAGTCCACATGTTTGGCATTATTATAGTGAGGAGAGATTTCTTAATTTACAGGGGTCTCCAGAAGCACAAGCTGGCCACAATGTACTGGGCACTACAATGGCACAGAATCCCTAAAAGATGGTTGGTCCTCTTCAGAGGTCGGCCATTTTCTCTTGTTAGTGCAGCTTTCCTCACAAACTGACCACCACTTCTGTTCATAAAATGGCTGCTGATGGAGGAGCATGTGACCAGACCAGTTCATAAGCCTCCTCTAGTAGAAAGCACTTTTCCTATTGGCAGAGTCTGATGACATTATCTGATTACTGCTGTTCCACCATCAGCCATTATATGGACAGAAGCGCTAGTCCGTTTGTGAGGAAAGCTGCACTAATGGGGGACGTGGCAAAACCCTTTAAGATTTAACATTTGATGTATCATGTTTTACATTTTTGTGTTTTCTATCCTGTTATAGAAACACTAGAAGAGCTGCTGAGGTTTGGATGGATGAATACAAGAATTTTTACTATGCAGCTGTGCCATCAGCCAGAAATGTACCCTACGGAAAGTAAGTGATTTTGTAACTCCCACCTTACTTAAAGCTTACTCATATCTTTTTTTATGCTTTGTACAGAAATACCAGTTATAGCATACATGGAATGTTTCAGGTTTGCATATGTGGATAGAGGACAACTTCACAATCGGTGGTCCGAATACTCAGACTTCCACCGATTCTGAAGAGCCCCATGTAAACTGAGAGATGCTAAATCATGCACACCACGGGACCGCCGAAGACCAGTTCCCTAAGATCTCAAACCGTTCTATCAAGAATGATGAAGTGGAAGTGTCCATTCACAATGGGCTCTTCAGTGTCCCGGGTCTCAGGATCAGTGGGAGTCGCAGTGTTCAGACTCCCAGCAATCAGGAAGGTATTGCCTATCCAGCAGATGGGGGGATAACTTCTAGATTTTCTAAAAGATTTTGAAAGGTTGTGGACACCTTTTGACATGTAAAAAAATGTACATACCATTAGTAAACTTTAGTTAATAAAATTGAATTAAATTTAAATCTTCAATCTTCATATAGTGCCAGTGAAAAGTTTGAATGCCTCTTTTTGCAATGTTTATTCAAACTGTAGATTCAGAATGAAGGAAGACATATGTGAGAAGCAAACTAGAATATGATTTAGACCTTAGATTCCTCATTTACCCCTCCCTCTTTACTCTTCTGGCTGCTCTACACACCCTTGGCAGTTTCGTCAGGTAGTCACCTGGAATGGCATTGCTACAGTCTTGAAAGCATTCCCAGATCTGCTGAGCACTTGTTGACTGCTTTGCTTTTACTCTGCAGTCTTACTCATCCCAATCCATCTCAATTGGGTTGAGTTCAGGTGATTGTGTCTTCTAATGCAGCACTCCCTCTTTCTCCTTTCTGGTTACATAGCCCTTACATCTACTGGAGGTTGTTGGCTTTTGTTCCAAAAAATTGTTTGAGATGAGGAAATCACCATTGAATGCCCTACTTTCATCATAAAATATCACTGTAGCGAGAACTTTTTTTTTATGTTTTCCATAAATTTCACAAGAAAGCCAAATATCTCTAACTTTCTGGGAGTAGTGTATTTCCTCTGTGTGCCTACCTTCTTTTCTGTAGCCTCGTTTCTCTTCCCTCTCTGAAGCTATACCTCCTTTTCCCCTTTCTTCACTCTTGAAATCTGTGTACAGCCCAATCCCTACTGCAGAGCAGAGAGAACGATCAGAACTTGAAACATTTGAAAAAAAATTGTGCAAAGGTGTTTATAGCCTTTTAAAGAGTAACTATCCTTTTATTTTTTTCCATTAACTAATCGTGCCCATTAAAACATGTTACTCCTAGACTGATCTTTTATTCTCCATATTCTCAATTCCCATCCAAAATCTGCCTGCAGTGAATACAGAATACTGAGATAGGAGATGGCAGTTGGTGCTCATACAGTTGTATGGAGGGAGGAGGCCATTGTAGATATAGACATACTGATGGATGTTCACCTGAATTGACAGTCTAACTGTATATGATATCGCTTTATTAAAAATCAGGGGGTTTTTTTCAAATCAATCAATGACTGATATTTTACTTTTTCTGTTCACTTAGCATTTTTCTGTTTCTTGTCGCCAGTATTCAGAGCCGTACAGAGCTGAAGAAAAAGCTGGGCTGCAAACCCTTTAAGTGGTATTTGGAAAATGTTTATCCTGAGCTAAGGTGACATCTTTAATGCTGGGTTTATAATGTATTTATGTTTTAACTCTGAAAACCAAGAACACTAATGCAAATTATAAGAATAATAATGTTTAGATATTTCTTTGCTTGTCTCATGACATAAATAAGGTGGAGGAATACATGCTCCACTTGGCCTATATAAACAAATTAAAGGGAGAGCACTAGCTGTTACTAAGACCCTCACATTTTTCTCTGTTAGAATGTATTCACATTGGGGTTTTTTGTGGATTTTTCGGAGCAGAAACTCATCAAAACTCATGGTTTTTGGCAAGCTTACTGTATTTTTCGGACTATAAGACGCACCGGACCATAAGATGCACTCTGGTTTTAGAGGAGGAAAATATGAAAATAAAATTTTAAGCAAAAAATGTGGTCATGACACAGTTATGGGGCGAGGATCTGCTGCTGACACTGTTATGGGGGTAATGTCCCCAAATTCTCTACTAAGTTACCCCAGCCTGGTAATGATCCTCCTGGTGTGTGTGTGTGTGTGTGTGTGTGTGTATGTGTGTATATATATGTATGTATGTGTATGTATATACAGTGCCTACAAGTAGTATTCAACCCCCTGCAGATTTAGCAGGTTTACACATTCGGAATTAACTTTGCATTGTGACATTTGGACTGTAGATCAGCCTGGAAGTGTGAAATGCACTGCAGCAAAAAAGAAAGTTATTTCTTTTTTAATTTATTTTTTAAATTGTGAAAAGTTTATTCAGAGGGTCAGTAATTATTCAACCCCTCAAACCACAAGAATTCTGTTTGGTTCCCCTAAAGTATTAAGAAGTATTTCAGGCACAAAGAAGAATGAGCTTCACATGTTTGGATTAATTATCTCTTTTTCCAGCCTTTTCTGACTAATTAAGACCCTCCCCAAACTTGTGAACAGCACTCATACTTGGTCAACATGGGAAAGACAAAGGAGCATTCCAAGGCCATCAGAGACAAGATCGTGGAGGGTCACAAGGCTTGCAAGGGGTACAAAACCCTTTCAAAGGAATTGGGCCTACCTGTCTCCACTGTTGGAAGCATCATCCGGAAGTGGAAGGCTTATGGAACTACTGTTAGCCTTCCACGGCCTGGACAGCCTTTGAAAGTTTCCACCCGTGCCGAGGCCAGGCTTGTCCGAAGAGTCAAGGCTAACCCAAGGACAACAAGGAAGGAGCTCCGGGAAGATCTCATGGCAGTGGGGACATTGGTTTCAGTCAATACCATAAGTAACGTACTCCACCGCAATGGTCTCCGTTCCAGACGAGCCCGTAAGGTACCTTTTGCTTTCAAAGCGTCATGTCAAGGCTCGTCTACAGTTTGCTCATGATCACTTGGAGGACTCTGAGACAGACTGGTTCAAGGTTCTCTGGTCTGATGAGACCAAGATCGAGATCTTTCGTGCCAACCACACACGTGACTTTTGGAGACTGGATGGCACTGCATACGACCCCAAGAATACCATCCCTACAGTCAAGCATGGTGGTGGCAGCATCATGCTGTGGGGCTGTTTCTCATCCAAGGGGCCTGGCCATCTGGTCCGCATCCATGGGAAGATGGATAGCACGGCCTACCTGGAGATTTTGGCCAAGAACCTCCGCTCCTCCATCAAGGATCTTAAGATGGGTCGTCATTTCATCTTCCAACAAGACAACGACCCAAAGCACACAGCCAAGAAAACCAAGGCCTGGTTCAAGAGGGAAAAAATCAAGGTGTTGCAGTGGCCTAGTCAGTCTCCTGACCTTAACCCAATTGAAAACTTGTGGAAGGAGCTCAAGATTAAAGTCCACATGAGACACCCAAAGAACCTAGATAACTTGGAGAAGATCTGCATGGAGGAGTGGGCCAAGATAACTCCAGAGACCTGTGCCGGCCTGATCAGGTCTTATAAAAGACGATTATTAGCTGTAATTGCAAACAAGGGTTATTCCACAAAATATTAAACCTAGGGGTTGAATAATAATTGACCCACACTTTTATGTTGAAAATTTATTAAAATTTAACTGAGCAACATAACTTGCTGGTTTGTAAGATTTATGCATCTGTTAATAAATCCTGCTCTTGTTTGAAGTTTGCAGGCTCTAACTTATTTGCATCTTATCAAACCTGCCAAATCTGCAGGGGGTTGAATACTACTTGTAGGCACTGTATATATGTATATATATATATGTATATATATATATATGTATATATATATATATATATATGTATATATGTATATATATATATATA